>NC_048899.1:15449308-15701569 GCF_011077185.1 Oxyura jamaicensis | reverse complement strand
CCGGAGCGGCCTCCGCCCGGCCGTGCCGGCCGCCGCCGGGGCCGTCTCCCATCCGCCATTATCCTTTGTTCGCGGCGGGGCCGGTGCGGGGCTCGGCTCCATCTTTAGCGCGGGCGCCCCTCCCGCGGGCGCTGCGGGGCCGGGCCCCCGCGTCCGTGCTGGCGGCCGCGGGGCCCCGCCGGGCTGCGGCTCCTTCCCTCCCCCCCCCCCCCGCTCGCTGGGCGCCGTCCTCCTCTTACCGGTTACCAGGCTGCTCCGTCACTGCTTTCGTTCGCGCCCGGGCTCTCGCCGCAGTTTTATTCTCTCCCCCACGTAACACACCGCGTCAAACTACACCTCCGCCGCGTCACTCGCGCACACACAGGCGCTCCCAGCCCGGCGACAGGCAGGCAGCGGCCGACTGAGGAGCGCCAGCCAGGGAGCAAGCGCCGAGCGCGCCGCGGCCCGCACGGAAACCGCCGAGCGCTCACGGAAACCGCCGAGCGCGCCGGCGGGCGGCGGGAACGGCCGAGCGCGCCGCCGGCCCCCGCGGAAAGAGCCGAGCGGCCGCGGAAACGAACGAAGCGCCCCGGAGGGGGAGGCGGAAAGAGCCGAGCGGCCGCGGGAAGGCGCGAACGGCGCTTCCGCCCCGGGCGGCCGGCGCAGAGCGGCGCCGCGGGGCGCGGAAAGCCGCGGGCGGGCTCGGAAGGGGCCGCACCGCCCCGCGGCGGGAGCGCGGCGGGGGCGCGGGGACCTCCCGCACCTCACACCGCCCGGCCCCGAGGCCCGGCCCGGCCCGGCCCGCCGGCTGCCCCGCGGCACAAAATGGCGGCGGGACGGGGCTGCGGGCCCCAAGGAGGGGGGAGCAAAACGCCGGGGCAGCGCCCGGCCCCGAGGCTGCCTGCGCCCAGGGCAGCCAGCACAGGGCTTTGTAGGGCCTCGGGGGGCACGGGTCTGCGGGGGCTGCCAGGAGTCGGTGGGCGAGGCCGTGCTGGGAAGGGTCCCAAGGAGCCGGTGCCACCCCGGAGCAGGAGGGGCTGCCTGGGGCACCGCCAGCACGGCCCGCTCGGGGTTACGGGGCCGGCGGGGCGCCCCTCGTCCCCCCCGCGGGGTGAAACAACTTCAGCTACAACTCCTGACCCCCCCCCCCCCCCCCCCCCCCGGCCCTGCAGAAGTGCTTCGTGTTCCGCAGAGCCTGCAGATGGCACTGCGCAACAAGGTTTGGGGCTCCGCTGTTGGGAGCAGCCGGCCTGGCACGCGCTGTCCCCGCCGCGCAGCGCTGTGGGCCTCGGCTGTCGCTCGCCAGCAGCGGCCTGGCACCGCTACCGGTGCTCCAAGCCTACGTTAGCCGGGCTCCGGTCCGCTCGTGTTTTCCCAGGAAGGCTGAACGGATTTTATTCAGACTGTTTCATCTAAATGCATCAAAAATTAAAAGAGATGGTGCAATTACGTGTTTACTGCCTGATGGTTTTTGTTGATTACAACCATTTTAAAGTGGACTGAAACAAACCACATTTGACATGTTTAAAAACGAGTTCAAGTGAAGCTGATGGGATATTGTTCTACTGACGGCACAAAATATGTCCTGGGCCACATCTTATTTTCCACTTCTGTTACACTTTTTCCCTCTGACCTGTCTGTAAGCAAGAACTCCAAGGTTGTGAGAGCCTATGCAAGAAAATACCAATAATGAGCAGAACAAACGTAGTCTTATGTCTTCTGTTTGATTCGTGCTTTTCTTTAACTGTTTTCCCATTCCTTCTTTCCTCTCTGTGTTCGTGTTGCATCAGCTTCCTTTGCTCCCCTAGTGACCAGCATCACGCATGTTGCCCGTTTCCCAGAACTGCCTTGCTCACCCTGGAGCAGCAAGCCTGAAGGATCATGGCAGTAGGTCTTTAAGAGAATAAACTACAGTCCTCGAAAGGCAACTGAAAGGCACTAAGCAGACTTCAGTAAGCGGCTCCCACCAGCAACGTGGGCTGCACGCTCAGCTGGAGCAGCGGGAGAGCTGCTGATGGGACCAGATTACAGCCGAGCTACACAGGCGTGCAGCTCCCTGCGTGGCTCTGATCCTGCTGCCCATTTAAGGCCAGGCCGATCCTCTGGCATCCTGCTGGCCCTCCCCAGCCCTGCGCTCACACGCAGCTCTCAGCTGTGCTCAGTCTCTGTCAGCTCATCCCTGAGTTTGCAAAGGGCAAAGTGCAGGGGTGGCTGCTCCAGACGGCGTAGGCTCCCCGTGTAACACACAGCCAAAGAGTGCAATTTATCTCAAACTAGAACAGATGCCTCAGATAGGTCAGATGCCTGGAGTCATTGGAGATTGCGCCAATGTTATGCTTCTGTGGTATCTTCATCTCTTGCCCATGGCCAAGGCTAAGACCATATGTGGACCGGAGCTGGCTTCGGCGTGGTTCAGTGGCAGGGCTGGGTGAACATCTCGTGTGCAGCTGCTCTGAAACCTTCTGGCAGCTGTTTCACATGTTCCTCTTTACTTTCCAGGGTTTTTGTTTTTTGCCTCTCACTAGATCTAAGCAAAATCAGGACACAAAGGAAAACTGGAACTCCTTTGGAACCGGGAGTGAAGGTCTGAGCCACAACAAAACCCTTCCCTCCCTGGCATCCATGTGCTCCTTTCACCGTGGCCTCGTGGGGAATTTGAATAGAATGGGACAGTAATGATGTGCCAATTACCTACAAAGTCCAAGAGGGAGAGGTTGATGTGGGGAGCAAACTGGGATGCTCAGCAGTTTTCTTCTTCATCAGCAAAACTTTGCTTGATGATGAGTGAAACCCAGCCAGATTAATTACTTTTTTTACGGTTAAGCCTCAGAGGCAAATGAATTAGCACTGCAGCTGCCAGGCAGAGCCTGGGCAGCGGGCTCCTTGCACATGGCATTGAAAGTTGACTGCCCGTGGCCTAGGGCCTGTAGAGGCTAATGGGTGACACAGACCCAGCAGGGCTGGCACCTGGCTGTAAGGTGCAGCAGAGCCACAGCGAGCAGAGCTGCTCAGAGCAGCCAAGGCTACTGATGCTGTTCACACACAAGACAACACTTACTGTGGCAACACAGAGATGCGTGCATTTTCAGCACTCTGGTCTACACACTGCTGTGAAGAGAGCAACACAAAATATTTTCTACAGGACACAGCCACCTCTGTGACTGATTTATAACAAAACAGTCTTTTGGCATCAAATCCTCACTGCTAATTCCTATAGGATCAGCATGGTCTGGCAGTACAGGGGCAGAGAGAGGGTGTTTGGTACAAGGATGGCTTAATGTACAGCACAAGTATTGCTGGGGAGGCAGGGAGGCAGCATGTGCTCCAGGGTTTTGCTGCCACATTCACTAATGGATATTCTCCCAAGGAAAGAGACAAAAGGAGAGTGTTTGCAAATAATGAATGTGGAGGGGGGCAGATGTTACATTAGATGGTTAGCGAAGTGCCCAGCACATTTCAGTGTAAGGGGTATCGCATTGCACTTTCCATCTGACGCAAATGTTGCAGCTGATTTCAAAGCAGATGCAGGGGAAGGCAGGGGGTGCCACCATGCCCCCGTGATGGACATGGCCATTCAGGAGCACTGATCCGATGACGAGTTTTGGGGCAGAAAATGAAGTTAATAAAGAGGTGCTATTCTGAAACCCAAGCAAAGACATGTCAGTCCTCCATTTCGGTCTCTGTGTCTGAGATGGATGGAGGCTTAGCTTCCAACTCCCATACAGAGCAGTCTTCTATCATTTCATAGCCTCTCAGGACCAGCTAAAACTGCTGACTCATCAGGATAAGGACAAAGCCCTACAGGTTTAGTATCTGCCAGGGAGCAGCATAAGATTCACTGGACTCCCTGAGCACTTTATTACAGAAGTAGGTCTAAATTCACAGTTACCTCAGAACAAAGTAACCAAAAATAGAAATGGTTTTTCAACATCATCCCACTTAAAGTTAATGAACTGCAGCTCAGGTCTGCCCTCCCTGCTCTTGGACATTCATCATTGCTAAAAGTAATAAATCTTCCAGGCCAAATACAGGCTTTACAAGCAGGCAGATTGCATGCTCAATTAGCCCAGGGAAATTGTTCGCTTGGCTTAACCCCTGCTGTTTGAAATACGGAGTCCTGCCGCCGCGCCGGTCACATTTCTCCCACGGACAGAGCAGCCCAGGAGGGGAAATCCCGTGTCCCCAGCCAGGGACGCGCTGCTCCTTGCCATACCTCGCAGGCTGCTCCAGCAGTGGCCTGTCCCCGAGCTGAGCGTGGTGCCAGGGGGAGAGGTGCGGGGTGTGTGCTCTGCATCCCCAGGCAGCACAGCACAGGGCAGGTCTCCAGCAGCCAGGGCCCTGGGTCGTGCAGTTCAGATACAGATGTTGCCCTGCTCTTTATCCAAATATTATGTTGCACTCCCACACCGGGTCCCCTTTCTGCTAAGCTACGTCCTTTGCCCCCACCTCGGAGCTGCTCGGTGATGTATTGAAGGTGGGGTTGTGCCTGGGCGCGGCAGTGCGGGTGCGGGTTCGCAGCGTGCTGCTGTTCTTGCCTTGAGATTGACAGATAAACGGCCCTGCAGCAGCTTGGTTATCGCTGTCATTGCACCTGACGGCAACTCCCTTGTGCCAGGTGTCAGCAAAACCGAGGGCTGAATAAAGGTCATGGGGGCTCTGAAGAGCATCTTGTGTTTTCAAGTGACGGACTGTCACATGGAAGGAAGAGCTAAAATGGATTGCTGACCAGCGAGGGGCTTAGAAATGCTGCAAACACATCCTCGCACACCCACCAAGCCACGGTGACATTTTTCTTGTCTGTTAAGTTCTTTTATCACATATTTCATGGCTTGTGGGCATACTCAAAACCCTCCTGTTGCTTAAAGAACTAGGAAAACTGATGAACGATATTGGAGTGCTTACTGAAGAACCAGGCATGGCAAACGTGAGGAGGACGGGTCTGCAGCTGGGATCCCGTGTGCTGGGATGTGCTGCAGGGTGAAGAAACACCAGCCTGAGGCGAGGGAGAGGAGCTGGGGCTGCCTGGGAAGCTGCCTGGCCAGGAGCTTTCCCTTCCCCACAGGAACAGGACTTTATCTGCCACACAGCTGTCTGAGGAGCCTGGTGGAAGTCAAAGCTGAAATGAAAAAGCCAAATCTAGTAACTGCTGTTGGACTGAAATGGGAAGGAGGGGTGGAAATTTTCATGGAATAATTCTTGGAAATATCCGCTGATTTTTGGCCAGCTTTGGCCCCAAGTGCCTGCATTTTAGCCTAAAGTTTGCTGCTGGGGGTTATTGCTCTGCTGGTAAACACCGCGTTTCTATCGGCACAGCCTGCTGGCTTTGAGTCAGCTCCTATCATACAGAAAACGTTATTTAGAGTGACTTTCACACTTTGAAAAAATAAATCTTACACCTCCCTAGCTGTCTTTCTGCCATGCGAGAAGCTAGCAAACACTCATCTGGTGAATAATTTTGGTGGTGGCAGGAAGACGGGAGCCTGCGTGTGTGGTGTTTGGTTTCAGGATCACTATCTCACCGTCTCGCTTTAATTTAACAAACGTCTGTGAATGTTGAGCTGCTCCAGTTTTTAGCATGTCCATTCACTATAAAGTCAGGTCGCCGGAGTTGTGGGAAGGAGGGGGAGGTTGTTGGGAAATGAAATACCAGTAGGAACACTCAATGGGTAGTGCAGGTTGGCCTGAAGCAAAACAGGCAAAAACCAGGGCGGGTGGAAGAGCAGGGGAATAATTACCATTGTCTTCCTTAGTTTCGCATTACAAGCATGTGCTATCTATTTTAATGTAGCTGCACGAGGCAACCACGGTTCCTTTCACACATGCCAGGGCTCTGGTCTGTCTCTCAGCCTGTAGTATCCAAACAACAAACTGGGCTCCCAGCTGGGCTGTGTTTACCAGCTCAAAAGGAACTGAATTTCTCAGGAGGAAAGCATTGTCTGACAACATGAACTGTGATCAGCACGCTCTCTCAAATTCCCTGCAAGTGGGCAGTCTTAAGCATCTGGGTGTCCAGGAGCCAATGCGTCTCTGCAGGCTTTGACCATGCCCTGCAACTGTTGGCGCATCCCCATTGTCCCTCACCCATCCCCATTGTCCATCCCCATCCTCGTCATCCATCCCCATCATCCATCACCGTTCCCATTGCCTGTCCCATCGGCAGCCTCCAGCACCACCTTTTATGCCACCACCTTCTGCACAACCAGCTATGCTGTGACCTCTGCCCGGATGCACTGCTTTGAGTGAAGATGTCTCTAAGCAGATCTGAATCGCAATTTAAACAGGCTTGGTTTAAATAACGATGTTTAGCCTTTTTTTATATTTGTTCTTGCTTATTGTCTTTCAGGTCGATTCTCATGGACTGCTAACTATTAAAACGTGGTGATTTGTACAGCACTTCTACTAACCTTGCTATTATGTGTAGGTGAGAATGAGATACTGTATCTAATCACGAGTATTTATTTATCCAATTACATAACATATTTACTTGTGTGGCTATATAACATATAATTTAATTTGTTCTATTAAAATAGTGAGCTTTCCTTACTAGATTTGTGTCAAACCATCCAAACATAAATTGGAATTCAAATAAAAAAAATCACATTACTTTAAAGTATTCTTATTTAACTATTGATAAAATAGCTCAAATGAGCACTGTGTAAATGACAGTAAAATTGGCGTTTACAACAGACCTATTAGACAGAGGGGAATTGGACTGAGAAAAACAAATTGATTTTTTTCTACACCGTGCTTGATGTAAAAACCACGCATACGGAAGGGATCTGCTGATTTAGAAAATCCTAATTGAGGGAGAAATGCTTGCTTTCTTCCTCCCACCTCTCCATTTGGGGGTGATCTCCGGGGGTCTGTGGGGGCACAGCTTGTGGCTGCTCCCAGTGAGCTGCTGCGTGGACTGGGGAAGAGTCCCGGGACCTGGGACCATCTGTGTGAAAATCCGTATGAGAAAGCAGTGCCCGAAGACCAGCTCCTCATGCACGACTTGATTACAACGCATCCTTTATTTTTTGGAAGGCTCCTGCTCCTGCAGCTGTGGCAGCACACGTTGCCCCCTGGTGCACAGCTCCTCCTAGCCACGAGGCGCCCGGAGCTGGCCAGGCGGAGGGCAGCTTTTGGGGCTCCGCGGGTGAGCGAGGCTGTGCCGGGCCAACGAGATGATGTGAGCTTTGCTAGTGTATAAAAGGCCGGTTCTGCCACACACCGGGAAGAAAACCAAAGAGGCTGATGCTCAGCTGGTGGAAAACGTCAGTCTATTGACTTCAGATCTCTTTGTCAAGATAACTATTGATTACCCCTCTTCCCTCTCCCTTAACTGGTCAAATTTGATATAAATGAGCTGCCATGCAGAGCTATGGACAAAAGGATATTATATGATAGGGAAAAGCCAAAGCCAAGCATTTGGCTGAGTTTAGGCTGCTCTGTGCCTTTCCAAGCACACTAAAATTGACAGCATTATCTCTGTGTGCGCGCTAGCACTTTTGGAAGGCTAATGGTGTCAAAACAGCAAAGGAAAATGAGAACAGGTTTGGGAAGACAGTAGAGCATTATCCCCAGACGAGAAGATTTGTGGTTTAATTTGAATAGCTTCACGTTAGAAAGACTGGCTGGAAGGGAGGTTATGCTGAGGAAGGAACCATTTTGCCTGCTCCCCTCCGTAGGATGAGAGCAGCAGCAAGGAGGCTGGTCGAGAGCACCACACAGAGTCCTGAGGTTCGTTAGTGGAGAGTATTTCCTCACCTCTGTTTAGCACTGGGCTGTGGGCCATCTCCAGCCCTCTGTCCACCAGGCCAGCCTCTGTCTGCCCAATATATATAGCTTGTGGCACCATAGCAAGCAAATAAAAACATTGCAAGGGTCTGTGGCAACAGTTTGGTTTCACTCATGGATGCTTTTAGCAGAGAGGGAGCAAATCTGACAATGTCTATCCTGGTATCTTGCTGAAATTTGGAGTTTCTGGTGAAACACATCTGGATGAATCTTGACTTTTGTGAAATGGAAATGGAGCAGGTGCTTTGTGGCTTGCAAAGCCACAGCCAGGTTTGCCCCCCTACTGATGTCTCCCACCAAGGTTCTCACGGCTGGCAGCAGGCCCCCGAGTTAAAGCAGGTCTTATGCTCCTGAGTGCTGAATTTCAGCCTCTGATTTTCTGGGGTTGCCTTCAGAGCCACTTCCATCATGGCTACAGCATCAACTACAGCATGTCAAACTGCTGGAACTGGTGGAATAAATATCCCAGAGCTGCTTTTGGCTTCAGGAAGATGTAGCAAGGCTTGGCAGCCCTTACGATTACTGTGATTTGTTGGGAACAGGAGGGATCGTGAACTACATAGCGAGAAAACACTGCAGCACAGTCCCATTTCAGTGCCAGATTTTCACGGGTTGGCTGACACAAACATCTCAGCCAGGCAGAAGAGCAAGAGCCACAGAAAACCAAAAATGCAGGAGGAAGCACAATGCTGCAGCGTGAACTCCTGTTTCTATAAGCATGGCACAGGGTGTGTCAGGGCACTCCAGCCCCAGCGCAGGTGGAACAACCTCTGGTTAAAGAGCTGCAGCTTCCCCTGCAGACCTGCTCCTGCTGCGGGAAGGCTGGAGTAGGCTGGAGGGATGGAGCTGTGCAGAGGGCGAGCGCTGTGTCCAGGATGGGGCTGCTCCCCCCAGCACGCAGGACAGCTTCTGGGAGAGCAGGATTTTTCCTAGTTTTTATTTTTCCTTGTAAATCTTACGAAACAAGAACTTGTGTGCAGCCCAAGTGGAAAGTCCTGAGGTGGCAGCTATCAAAGAAGAGATATAATAACTGTGTACGGTTAATGACAGATCGTCCATAACCGGTGGTGTCAGCTGGAGGTCTTCAGCAGACTTGATCTCGAAATGGTAGCTGCCACCCGTTATCTGCAATGAAACAAATGGAACTACCTTTGTGTCTTTGCCTGATGCCTTTTTTTATGTCTCAAATCTGGAGATTTTCCTTCTTCCCGTGAAGCAGACTGTGCTGACAAAAAGGAAACCACTTGAAGCCAACCTGTGAAGTGGCTCATGTCGTGGGTGCAGCCTGGGTGCCCCGGGATGCTTTTTAGGGGTTGCTCCAGACTTGGTGTGCAGTCAAAATGGGTGAAACCCTAAAGACAAAGACAAACTCCTCTATCTCTTCCTCCTTCCTTACTGCCTGTGCTGGCAGTGTGGTCCCGAGGGGACAGCGCTGCCCGACAGGCTGCTTCAGTGGGGGCTGGCAAAGGCACTGCTGTAACCATGATCAAACCAGCTTATCGCTGTCCCTTTATCTGCCTTCCCATCATGGGCCTTACACACCTAGGTCTGTGCTCACAAAGAAAAGAGTAATTTCTTGCTGTGTGTTTTCCCTTATGCAGTCCGTGGAGTCACATAAAGAGAGCATTTTCTGACCGAGTCAGGGAAAAAGATGCAGTTCAGACCGATCCAGGTTGTTCTGGCTGATACAGACCTTCACGGCTTTGATTTATCTCACTCTTTCTAAAAATAATCCATCTATATCCACTGCGACAACAAAAAAATCTGTTTGGAAGAAAAATCAACAGATTTTGATGCTTTCCCATTTGCTCTGTCACCGTGAGTGCTGGATAGGAGTCATAAAAACACCTCAGGACTCTCGACACTCACTTCTCGGCGCTGGTTTGGGAGCAGTGCCCGTCTGGCACAGGTCCCTGGTCCCTGGAAAGGTGCTGGGTGCTCTCCCCACTGCAGCCAGGATGGGGTCCGGCTGCGGGAGGTTTTGGGGTGGGGGATACCCCAGCACGGCTGTTCCACGGCTCATGCATTATCAGGGCAGAGCTGAAGATGGCAGCAGGAATTTGGTTTCACTCCACCACCTTGTGTCTCCTTAGGAAGCATGGCCCGGCGAGGAGGCTGCCGCAGAGCGCAGAAGGGGCCAAGCCGAGCGTTTCAGGATGAACACGTGGAGCAAGCACCAGTCCTGCTTGCAGGGGACGGAGGCTGGGGAGGGGGCACTGCCAGCAGCACTGGGTGCTGGGGCTGTGCCTGCTGCGTCATGAAGCCTGCCCGTGGTCAGGTACAGGGCGAAGAGGATGCCTGGTGCTCTGCCAAGCACACAGCTGCCAGCACTTGGCTCTCGAGCCAATGAGAGAGGGGCCAAGGAAGGCAGCGGGAACTTTATTCTGCATCTTAATTTATAGATGTTTCCTTAAGCCTCTCACAGACCTCATCTGTTTGAGAAATCAGGTTCATATGTCATCCGTAATGTCTCCTTCCAGACAAATAGCACCACAGCATCTGCAATTTCCATACGTGTGTTGCACTTTGAAGACAGAGATACATGGGACACTTCAGTGCAGCTTGCTTTTAAGTGCCTCAGGATTTGCCTCATCAACATAAAGGTCTATTCACCATTCGGCGTGTGCTGGTATTAGTTTGGAGTTGCTCAGATGCATCAAAGGCAGAAGAGCCCTTTGCTCCAGGAAGCTGCTGTCAGTTGATGCATTGCCCAGGTCCTAATTCAGAAGGCAGAAATTGAGAAAAAAAAAAGAAAAGAAAAGAAAAAGAAAAGCAACCCCATAAACTTTACATAATTTCCAGAGTTTCATTCATTTTGCTGTAATTTTACACGTCTTCACATTAAGTGCTTATATTGTCAGAGGACCACTCAGGATAAGTAATGTCACTCAGTGAGTCACAAATGGAAGCCACGTCGGCTGGCATTGCAAAATGGATCTGTAACTGGCTTTTTGTCCCTCGATTTAAAATGATCTAATTTGATTTCTATGATTTACGGTGAGGAGGAGGACACTCGCTGTCCTCCTGCTCCCTCCATGCGCCCTGACTCCATTTATTTCCCTTTTCTGAATATTCTGAGTTTTGGAAGTAATTAGTCTCTGGAAGGAGACTGAACGTATTTCTTGTCTAAACTGGTTTGTATACCAATAAATGGAAGAGGGAATTTTTTTCTCCTGCCCTTGCTGACAGCCTGAAATAGCAAGTATCACTCATGCCAGTCCCGAATTCGGAGATCATAGTGAAACTGCATTTGTAAGAAAAACGAGTGAGGCATTTGGGGTGAATTATGGAGACCCACAAGAATTTACGGCTGTAACACGGAGCTGCTGGTTTCGGTGGCTGTGCCTGGGTGCCAGCACTGCTGTGTGAAAGCCTCCTTGCTGCATGAGCCACCCTTGCCGTGGGTCTGGCACAACATCTCCTGTGCCTGGGGGTTCCCATGGGGTTCAGCAGGCTTTGGGTCAAAGTTGTGATGTATGAAAATGAACTATCTACACAATCTCACAAACTACTGCTTGGCAAGGAAAGAATCAGGGTTATATAATATGATTTAGCCAAAAAGAGGTGTTGCATCACAGCATCACATAGATTAACACTGGCATAGCTGTGCACAGGCAGCACACAACCAACACGTTGATCTTTGTGGACATAGTTTCTTCATGTCACTGCAGTCTGCAGTCCTCTCCCATGCCCACACCGGTTACTGCGCCTTTTCATCCCTTTAAGCATGGTCATAAGCACCATCTTGACTTTGTGAGCCAGGATGCATGGGAAGAAAAAGCACCTGTGCTCTGCTCCCCTAAAATTTGGGTAACATGTACTGCTGGCCATCGGAGGTGGCAGGATGGACCCTGGTGGGTCGCTCTGGCTTCCTGGCACCCTCCTCCCTCACTGCATGTGGAGCTCAAGTCATGAATAAATGTATTAACCACATGATAGTCTTAAGCAAACATTTATCTTGCAGAGCAATGGCCGCTGCTACAGGCTGTGGGGATGGCTGTTGAGGAAAACAAGTCCATTGGAGCACGGTGCTGGAAATGAGGACGTCCTCACAATATTTTTTTCTTTGGGTTAACAGTTTCCAAATAAGCAGGTGAAATGGTCTGAGGTGATTAAAGCAATAGAGAAGATTAGTTTTGTTACATATAATCACCTTTGCTTCTCTTTTATGCATGGAGTGATTTTCTCAGCAGGATATGTTATCTATTTTAGCAAATGCTTGACTTTTTTTTTTAAATGTAAATCAGGTTTTTAATCTTTTTGTGTCAATTTGATCGACTGTAATAGCAATTCTGCTTGGTAGTAGTTCCCCCCTCCCCCAAGCACTTCTGTGCATTTAATTGCCTTAATTGTTCTAATTTGAATAAATCTGGGATCACACCTCGGCTTCTCAAAACTTGCTGAGGAGCCGAGGTGTGGGTGCGGGTCCAGGCCTCTCTGTGCCAGCTGTGATGGGCGAGTGTCTCCTGTGCCCACCCTGCCCAGGAGCCCACGCCAAGCATCCCAATGTCCTGCACAGCCAGCGCTGTGGCCTCATTGTGGCACAAGGCTTGGCTTAAGGCTTTATCTCCACTGTTTTACTCCTGCTCCTCCCGGGTGCAGACACTTCTTCCCCCTCGCTGTTGCCGTTTTCTCAAAGAGGTGAGGTTTGGGGTTAAAAGGAAGTGACTCTCAAAATCTAAATGTGTTTTTTTTTTTGACATTTGCAACTTTTTCTACTGATCAACCCAGTGCTGGAGCGCTCGCCTCTGCAGGGCTTTCTCTCTCTGCACAGCAGCAACGACCTTTCCCAGCAGAGCTTAGCTCTGCCATCCTCCGCGCTCTCCTCATTGTGGGGATGGATGTGGCTGCCCGTAAGCCAATGTTCCTGTCTGACCCCCTGCACTGCTCGAGGCCATTGGAGACACAGACCCTGATCTGCCACATTGCTTCAGATTAAAGCCCGAAAGAAGGGAAGGTGCAATTTGGCATCCTCACCTGCTTTACTGGCGAGCCAAAAGAAGAGGAAATTGCCATTAACTTTCTCGCTGGGAACCTGAGAGGTGCAAGCAAACGTCCCCAGAAACATTTATTGTGTGATCACCACTGATCACTCTTCTGTAGAGAGCTAAAGACATTAAGGAAGATGCTGCAGCGTCAGGGGACTGACATTCAGGTAGCAGCCCCGCTGATGCCCTGCAGCACAACCTGGGCGCTGGGGTTTGCCGTGGATCAGCAGCCTCCAGCAGGAGTGGCAGCATCCCTGACCATCTCCCTTGGCGGCTTTTATAGGAAAGTTAAGTCCCAGTGTTATTGGGAAATAAAGAAGGAAAGTGTTAGATCATTATCGGGGAGGAAAAAAGGTTATAGTAAAAAGGGAATTAAGAGAAAAAATAACAAGTTGACCATTATTAGGAAGGGAGATGCAAAGAGATAAGGGACGGGGGGGGAACAAACATCTCGTACAGTATATTAGACTTCAGTGCGGATGTAAGTATAAAACGCTCCACAAGTCCTGTAATTGAGAAAATCCATCAAATGTCCTGACAGCTGTTCCAGCATTTCCAGAAGCGATAAAACTTGAATTTATTTCACTTCTGGAAAGGGGGCAGTATCACCTTCTGGCGGCTTTAATGAAATGCCATAAAATTCGAGGAAAAACTGTGCAGTAAAGTAATAAAAAAGGGCGGTCGGCCGCGGATTGTTTGCTGAAGCGCTGTTGGAGGGGACGTGGCGTCCCTGCTTCCCACAGCACCGAACCCACTGTCCCCAGGGGGATTTTTCACACTCTGGCCCTGATCCCCATGTCTGGTGCCCCAGTGTCCCTGGTGCCAGTGGTGACCGGCTGTCTCAGAGGGCTTCTTCCAGGCAAGAGTCCCACAGCACAGAGGGAGCCCTTTGCAAAACGTCAGAAAAAAATGCAAAATGCCTCCCCGTGCGCAGTAGCTGCTAGGCAGTGAGCTTGTTTTTCTATTTAATTTGTTAATTGAAATTAAATTTGTATTACAGCATTTAACTTATTTGAAGACTCCTGGACACTGTAATTTAGACCTAATTTGTTGGCAGAAGAGCACACCTTTTGCATTTATTTTTCTTTTTGGCTCGCCGTCATCTCTCCCATAATTGCTGGAACGGTTTCCTTCCACTGCCTAATTTTGTGTCGATGCTGCGGGCACCCTGGGATCCAGTGATGCCGCCCCCAGCTGCCAAACACTGTGTGCCCCGGCAATGTGTTCAAGCAGAAACGGGAGAAGTCAAAACAGCTGAGGGGGACAGAGCCGTGCTGGTGATGCCACACCAGCGGGCACCTCTTGGATGCATCAGGGGAAAGGGCCCGTGAAATAACCGGGGGGCTCCGGGGCAGCTGGCACAGGTATCTCCTGCAGCATCCCAGCATCTGCCAGGCTGCTCTTCTCTGCCCACAGAGAGCACCCAGAGATGTCCCAGGACTTCTAATAGGAATTATTAGAGTATTAGGAAGGGGGATTTCCCGAGACTTTGGTGATTGTGCATCAGGAGCTGGTATTGAAATGCCCATTGACCTGCCCGGGGGCAGCACTAACCCCTGGCCATGGGGGACACCCCGCTCCCGCATGTCTGTGGGAAGGACCCTCCCGACTGACCCTGAGTCCAGCTTTCTGCGTGCAGGTTCCCATGGCAACCAGGCTGCAAAGATTAAATATTTAAAAATATGGAAGTGCTGCCAGCGTGCGAGGCAAATGCAAGCGTGGGCCGCGCTCGTGCCAAAGCCCTCGGGGCCGCGCCGTGCCCCACATGTGCCCACGTAGTGTGCCGGGTAGGGATGGGTCTGCAGGGGGTTGCAGGGTTTGCAGCCTCCCCTCTCCTCCCTCCCCACCCCCACCAGACACTTCTCTTTCCCCAGGCTCTTTATTCCCCCTTTTTGCTCCCTATGTCATCCCACGTCACCAATGCGGCCCCAGCCGAGCAGAGACGAGGTTTGTCCCAGGCTGGGAGCAGAGGGCCTCTGGCTCCAGGGGCCGCATCCAGCACTGCCAAACCCTCCAGAGACCTTGAACCAGAAAACCAGTAATGAAATGCTCATGACGGTGCTTCTGCCAGCGCTGACATTCTGCTCTGCAATCCTGCTGGAAACACATGGCCTTTACTCTCGCATCAAGCAGGGATACCACAGGACAGGGATTAGAGATTAGGGATTAGGGATTAGGGATTAGGGATTAGGGATTAGGGATTAGGGATTAGGGCAGGACACCACTCAGTTCCTGTGGAACAGGGCCACGTATTCTGGTTAGTGCTGCAGTGCCAGTGGTGACACCAAAGTAGGCAGGTACAGGTGGCCCCTCCAGACACAGTGGAAGTTTAATGGGACCAAAACTTCAGTTCCTCTCTCTGGAAAAGAGATATCTCATCTCTGAAATCACTGAGAAGTTACAAAAGTTGAGTTCTTAATGGCACCCACCACATCTATATCCACATTTAACATTTCAGCCTTGTCTCTAAGGTAAGGAGAAGTGGTGCTCATTAGAACCTTTCTTCTAATTAGCTGCTGCAAACAGATTTTCTTTTATAAATGACTGAATGTAAAGTTATTTGTGTACCTAATTTCTTTTTTATGTTACATTTATTTTTAAGTGTAATTCACTAAGGCTTAACATTTGTAATTCTTGCAGGGGCATTACAACGAACGATGCACATTTATTACAACCCCTTAAATTGCCGCATTTTATTTCCATATGCTTTTAAATTGCTATTGAGCTTGTTTTGTGCTCTTCCCACCGTTAAAGCGTATTTTTTTATTGTACATAAATGGTAAATAATTGATACCTGCCATCTGGTGCTAATCATCCTGCCAGCCCCGTGTCTCCACCCTGTCCCTTTATTCCTTGCTACGTCTCCCCCATCAGCTCTTCCCCTTTCTTCCCCAGCCAGTTTTCTGCAGTGCCCGGCTCCCCGGCGGCGTTCGAAGTGATGCCCCTGGGCACACTCAGCTCGCCCCGTGCCCAAGCACCCATCCCAACCCATCCCATCACGCAGGGGCCAGGAGACCCCCCTGCAGGGGATGCTTGCCCCCAGGCACCACGGGGCTTTGCTGCGCAGCCCCTGTCTCGTTACTTTAAAATTGATGGTATCGTTGCCAGCATTTTCTACTGTGTTAGCAGCATTGTGTACAGATCTGCATGAGATATGAACACCGAAATGCAGAGCTGGCTTTCTTGCAGTGTAGACTGTGCTGAAGGAAAGCAGCTGTACATTCTGGTACTTAATGGCAGCAAACCCCAAGTCTTGGTGGCTCCAGAGGGAAGCAATAAAGCGGAAGCCCCAATGACAAGATGATGTGACCACTGCCTGCTCGGCCAAGGAACAAAATGAAGTCCCACTGACTTCCCAGGTTGCTGAGGGGTGAGTTACAAGGGTTATGCATGCTAAAAAAAAAAATAAATTGCAAAGTGTCCAGTTGCCATATTGACATAGGAAAACCCTATGTTTGGCTGGAGCCAAAGTGTGGCTTGGATGAGTGAAGCAACCTCTTGCTCTTAGCTTGAATTACATCTTTCCAGAAAACAAAACCAAAAAACCACCAAACCCTCAGAGGAAAATTCTTGGGATGGAGAATCTCTGTCTAAAGGGGTTAAAAGTTGAGCAACACTGTGAATGACCAAAAGCAAGATTTTATAATGGGAAATGCCAGTGAAAAACAGTAGCCAGAATTATTACCAGCCTAGCCCATAATAACAGCTTGTGCTGTGCAGAAATGTAACCAGCCATGCTGAGCTAATTGTTGGTAAAGCCCCAGAAGCTGCAGTTAGCCCCGGCAGGACTCCACACATGGGTGGGACAAGGCAGGCACCTCCTGCTCTGGAGCTGGGTGCTGCAGGATGCGGCCACGGGTGCAGGACGCTCCAGGGCCCTTTGGGGAATGCTGGCGCTTCACTGAGTTTGGCATAAGAGAGACAGTGCTTCAACTCTCCCCTTCTTTCCCACATTTTTGTCAGTCTTGCTTCACCGGGGGACCAAATGGTCAGTAATTAAAGCAGGAGAGGAAGATCTCGTGAAGTGTCCCCTCGCCGTGCGATGTGTTAGCTACGCCCAGTCGTGGCTTCCCGCTGTCCCCGAGGCTTGGCAGCTTGCTCGCCGTGTGGTGCTGCCCAATCTCACCACCAAACAGAGGAAGGTGGCAAAGTGCATCAGCTCAGAGCGTGCCCCCACTCTCCCCCCCGGTGGGGTCCTGTCCAGGGACTTCTTCTTGGGCTGGTGCAGGCCTCCAAAGCACTTAGCTAAATGGCAGCCGCTTCTTCAGGGGAATTTCTTCAGAGAAAAAATCCTGTACCAGAGCCAGGCACCACCGACGTGTGATTGATAGCAAGTGGTGGGGTCTGCAGGCACCAGCAGGGGGGGAGAAACGCTCTTTCACTCCCACACATTTTTGGCACAAGCACTGGCAGCTCTTTCGAAGCTTTTCCTGAAAGCTGGCTGTCTTGCAGGATTAAAAAATAATGCTGCGTCAACAGATGTGCCCGCCCTGAGCAGGTGAAGCCGCAGTGAGACAGGGAGCGAGTGAGAGCTGCAAGGAGCCGCGGCAGAGCAGAAATTAAAAGCTGCTGCCACCCAGTCATCCTCGGGCACATGCAAGGGAAGGGCTGTTGCGAGCTCACTCGGAGTCCTTTCCCCCAGGTTTTCCTGCCAGAGATGATCTCTTTTTCCTTTTCTCATTTTGGAGATTAATTGGATAAGAAGAACTGAAAGCAGAAAAACACCCACCCCAAAAACAAGAGGGTTTCTGTGCTCTGGGCAGCCTTCCCCATCCCTGCTTGTCCTTGTCCCCATGCCTGCCCACCCACCCACTCACTCCTGCAGCCCGCACATCCCAGACGGGACATAGGGATCAGCAGAGGAGGTGGCACCAACACCACCACCAAGCCCAGCCGCTCGGCTGGGGTGCCCACTGCCCGCCCCGCGCTTCCTCACGCCGCCGTGCCTGCGTCTGACGGGCTCGTTAGCGGTGACTGACGTTTCGGGGGTTTTCAGGGCACTTCGGGGGAAGCGCAGAGAGTGGGAAGAGGAATATGTTGACAACTTTTTCACATAAGCCTTTCCCGCCCCCTCATTTTTCAGTCAGCTGTGGAACGAGTCCAAATATCTGGGATTTTAATGAAATTAAAAGCAGTCGGACCCAAAACCCTTTGAAAAGCGCCAGAAAATCCGCAAACGACCATTTCCCTCCCATCCTGCCCCCAAACCACGTGGGAAGGGTGGCTGAGAGCACCTGGCGGTGGCATGGTGTGGCTGCCCCGTCCTCGCCCCCATCCCCACGCCGCCAGGGGTGTGAGGTTTGGGGTGAGCATCTCCCCCCCCCTGCAGCCAGCTGCCAGGTCCTGCGGGAGGGGCGTTGAGTCCAAAGGGACTCAAGAAAACTTGCCACAGGGAAATAAAGCTCTTTGTATTAATAAATAGCTAAAAATGGAAAGCCACGGGGAACAACGTTGGGACAAAGGCCCAGGAGGAATCGTTCTCCTATCCCCCAAGCTGTGAGGCCTGGGCACTCCCGCCCACATTCTGCCCCTGCACTCCAGGCTTCTGTGGGCTTTAGGGCACGGGCAGACTGACGGGTAGCTTGCCTGGACCCACACAAAGGACATGTCCAGCAACAACTATTTATCTATTTTAGCTTGATGGAAGTGAAGAAAGCCATTTATGTGAGTCATGCGATAAAGGTACAGCTGAAGGCAGTTGCGAGTTGCTGCTGGATATGGGTACAGCAGCACCCACACGTGCAACTTCCACCTCCGCTCCTCAAAGCCTCTTGGCCTTTGCACTAGTCTAAGCATCGCTGCTGGCGGCAGCTCCGGCATTACCCGATGTACGATGCAAACTGGTGCACAGTAAATACCTAACGAGCATGCTGGATTTGCCTTGGAAACGGCAACCAAAATTACCTGTGTGGCTGGGAGTCACTCTTACATTGTCACTGCCGTGGCTGCTCACGCTGCGCAGAGCCGGCACGTCCCCGCTTCCGAAAGGCATTCTTATTTCCTGCTAACCTGCAAAGGTGCAATCCCGACACAGCTGGAGCTCTGCCTCGTACGAGATATTGAAATCTCAGCCTGCGAATACATACAGCCTGTATTTTCCCTGGGTGTCCTGCTTAGCCTTTAGGCTTCCTGGGCTTTGAATTGACTCAGCCTTGAGAGTGGGAGTTTTAAGAGAGAAATAGCAGGCTGAAAGCAAAAGAGCAGCCTGCGCTGACAAACCATTTGATTTAAGGAGAACGTGGGGAGTACTGAGGGGAGAAGGCAAAGCCTCTGCTTTGTGAGCTGAGCATCAGCAGCCAGCAGCAGCACGTGGTTAGCATGGATCCCGATACCTACCACCCTCAATTTAAGATTATTAATGTTCCTTAACCTAAACGAGAATGGATGGGAGGATTTTCCCCCAGCACGGATTAGTCAGTCAGGAGAAAACCAAAATTCAGCAGAAATCCTCTTAGTCGTTTCTATTGGGGTGAGATTTTCACATCTGAATCTCAGCTGCCAATTTGCATGGATAATCTCAGATTAGTTTTAGTCTGTGGTTTATTTTTTTGTTTTGCTGCTTTTCCCCCCTCCTAAGTAAGCGCACTTTTGCAGTCACAAAGGCGAAGAACAGCTCTTTTGGAGAACGGCTGCGACATCTAAATAACAATGATAGCAAAGTCCATCTAAACATGAGCAGCTCGGTGCTTCTGCCCCCCCCCCCCCATCACTATGCATTATTCATAACAGGACCAAATGTGTCCGCTCCCTGTGCAATTACCAGGAGAACGTACTCAAAGACATGTGCGAGTGCCTCGCAGTGAAACGAGCTGTGCAAGCACTGATTTTTTGCAAGGCACTGCTACAAAACCTGCAGGTTGGACCCCGAGGCTGCGCCTGACTTGACCCCCGGCAGCTCTCGCTGTGCAAGAGCGTGGTCGTTGCTTTGTGTGCGTACAATACACGGCTGTTTGGCACACGCTGGTGGAAAAACGCGGTTTGCATCGATTAGCCTTTCTTACAGAAATGCCTGGGGCTGAATGACAGGGCATCGGCAAGGTGTTTGAGACTCCAGTGTGTCACTCAAAGCCAGGTGTCACCAAGGTTTCCTGCACTGCCACCACAGCTGCCCTGTCCTGGTCCTCTCCAGCACAGGAGCCTTGAGGAAGATCATCTGCTCTTCTGATTGCCTTCTTGATCCTTTCTGATCCTTCCTGATCCTTCCTTCCATGTAGGTTGCCCTAAGCTGCAAGGATCCTTGGACTGAAACCTTTTAGCATGTATGTACAAGCACACTGCTCAGACACAGACCTCAGCGAGGGGGCTGCAGACAGGTTTATCATGATGCAGAGCTTGAGGGCTTTTGTGAAGCTGATAAATGCAGATGCTGGAACTTCTCTGGGTGGTGGATTGATGCTCACAAGTGCCACCAAGGAAGGGACTGAAATGAGAAGGAACAGCAAAGCCCTTGTCGTGCCTCCTGCACAGGGCTTTGGTGTGTTTTAGGCAGCCACTTGGATCAGGAAATGGCTCTGCAATTTAGTGAATGCTTGTGATATATGCACTTCCTGCATTGCTTTGGGTGGTAAGGCATCCCTTCCAGTTATCCTTGGCTGGGAAGTCTGACACGAGCAAAGATCTGGTGTGGTTTCCGTGCAGATCCTTAATGTAGACATGCTGCAGCACTGCAAAGGGAATTGACTTCAACGCAAATTAAGGAGGGCCTTAAGTGCTTTGTTGAACAGCAGCCGAGCTCTTTGGTAATGAACAACAGCGACAAAAGAAATAAAGAAACAAGACATGGTAGTCTAATGTGGCTGCAGCAGGATAACTGTTGTGATGTGTGCTGGGGGGTGAGATGACACATGAACACCATCCATCGCCACGCGTTGCTGCGGTCTTTCACCAGTGACTAGCTGAAAAACCTCGAAGACTTGGCAATTAAACACCTCTAATTGAAACAGAACAATGGCAAGTTTAAACACACAGGTTTAAAAGCACGTTTTTAAAATCACACAGAAACAAAGTCGTGTATGTGCTTTGCCTCAAGAGTGGATTGTGTAGAGGTGGATGGAATTGTTCCTGCACAGCAGTGAGGCTGCACGTAGAGGCAGCAAACACATGCTGCTTCAGTGGGCTGCACTTGCCCTGGACACCATCATGCTGAAAGAGAGGGGGATGAAATTCTGCGCTGGGAGATGCTGAGGATGCTGGCAGCAGTGCTGGTGTCCCCCGTGACAGGCACCCAGCTCTGTGCCGGGCAGGAGCCGCTGGCAAATAGAGGATGTAATTTATTAATATACTTCCATAATTCCTTTCATTTATGAGAGCCCCAAGACACGCTGCAGCAGATAATCCCACTGATCAGCTGAATCAAAGCTTTGCAAGCAAAGATTGCACACTGCGCCGGGAGCAGCGCAATACAAAATCAATGTGCTGGATGAGCGCTTGCTACATCAAGTATCCAAGGGTGCTGCTGCTTCAGAGTCCTGGTCCTCGTCCAATTTCCAGGCAAGTGACAACCAAAGATCAGCTGTGTTGCTGGTTTTTGTTGCTAATTAACTGCTGGCCGTGGGCTGGACGACACTTGAGGTGTAAAAGATGCAGCCCGAGCCCTGGGGAGACCCCACACAGCCACAGCCCTGCGGGGGTCCCACCAGCACCCTTGGTCTCCCCCTCTAACCCCTTATGGCAGCAGCGATGCTCCGTGGTGGGGAAGAGCTTTGGGGTAAGAGGCTGCACCCACTGCCGAGGCTGCCGCCTCCTGACAGAGGCTGTTGCAGATAGGAAACATCCTGGTTTTGCTCTCAACAAAAAAAGGCCACTGGAGGACTTTTTTTTTAACCTGCCAAGTAAAAGCCTTATAGCTAATATTAATAGGTTTTATCCGATGAAAACATTGCTTTCATCAGGCAGGGAAGGGCTTCCACCTCTCCCCACATTAAACATTTGAGGAGATGATGTTTTAATTTTTTTAAGCTGTCATTGATTTTTTGGAAGCAAAAACGGACATGATCAAGCAGAAAAAATCCATTTCGTTGTACACCAATTTTCATTTGGGAAAGCATTTCACCAGACAGATCTCAGTTTGGTCTCCTAGCACGCTCCCTGCCCCACTCTTCCACGGGGCAGAGCCTTACTGGAGACTGACAAACACACCAAATGAGTGAAGTTGCTTTAACAGTAATTGGAACCTTTATATTCCTTCCCAGACAGTGTTGTCCAGCTGCTTTCCTCTGTGCACCACCGCAGGTCAGCCCGAACCACCGCCGCAGCAGGGAGCTGTTGGTGGAAACCCGTGCGCAGCCGGCTGGGGACCAGCAGCAGCACGGAGCGGGGAGCGATGCCCCGTGCACCTTCCCTCCCCACCAGCTCCCCTTTTTTGTGCAGCCAGCCCTATTTATGAGCAAGTCCGGGGCTGGCTCGGCATCCTGCCACCAGCCCAACGCCTCTGCCTGAATCGCTGGATGCGTTTTGCAATAGTCTCCACTTTGTACCACCTCGAGGAAAACGAGGAAAAGGTGAGGAGTAACGAAACCGGCTCCTGCATTGTTCCCTTCCAAAGGAGATAGCAAAGCTGCTGCTCCAGTCCGCAGGGGCACCATCTGCCATGAGTCAGCAAGCAGCCAGATTTACTGCCGATTGATTAAATTAGCATTTGTTACAAGCCAGGGACGGGAGGAAGGGGGGAGAAATCCTCTTCGCAGCTCCTGAATTATTTATGCCCTGGAAGCCTTCGCCGTGCTCAGGGCAAGCACAGGCTGTAAGGTCCCCCGCATGGGGACAGGCTGGGACCTTGCGGTGCCCCGAGTTCCCTGAACGAGTTCAGCCTTCGGGGTGGTTCGGTGGCCGTGGGTCCATCACATCCCATGGGAGCTGCACCGCTCCAGAGGGCATTTTGCTCCCCTTATTTTGGCAACAGGCTCTGCTTTCCCCAGCATGGCCTGATGGATGGAAGGGAAGCGCCGCTGTAGTTTTAATGCCCTGCACCCACCAGGTCTTTATTTAATTGTGCGAGAGTGACTGCAAGTTCCTGCGATGAGGGGAAGGCAGCGCTGGCTTTGCTCTGCTCTGCTGGCAGGAAGCCAGGCGTGGGGAAAACAAAGCCGAATTCCCACCAATTTGATGTGAGATTTTTTTTTCCTAGGCACTGATGATTAATCTGGATGGAGTTGGCTGGGTGCCCTGCGATTTCGGTGCAGCCAGCCCCCGCGTGCAGCGCCTGAGACACAAGGCACCCAGCCCGGGACACGGTGGGTCCTCCTGCAGTGGCTGCCGGGCTTAGCTTGTGCGTGGCTGGGAGGATGAGAAAAGGCGGTGGTGCCGAGAAATGTGCCGTGAGGGCAAGCTGCTGAGCGGGCGGAATGTGCTGCACGAGCAAATCTATGCAAATCTGGGTGCACGAACAGCCCTGGGAGCAAGGAGCGGGACCGCAGGTCTTTTGTTCTCGTTGCTTGCGCCTGATTTAAGAGCAAGCCAGACCTGACACAAGACAATAGCGCTGACCACAATGTCCATTTATTTGCAGAGTTGGCAGCTGGCCTGAGTAAGAAATAAGGAAACGCTTCCCTTTTTCTCCTATAGACCAATATCCTACACAAAAACACCATCAGGATGTATTTCCTTTTTTCTGGCTGACCATGTGTGAGCCTCACAGCCCCTCACAGGGGTGAGCAGAGCGCTGCTGTCCCGGGGTAGGAGACAGCCAGCAGGCCTGTCCTAGAAAATAAATTTAGGTATTTAAACTTGTTACAGTCAGCCATCAGATATTCACAGCAAGAGATAAACGAGGAGAGGAGGGGCAATCTGACTGCACAAGGGCTGAAAAGGGAAATAACTTTTTACAGCCAGCCAATTAAGTTATAAATCTGGTTGCATACAGGATTTATTTAATTTGCTCTCTGGAAGTAAGTGAGGGGGAGGCTGCGAGCAAGGCAGGGAGGCATGCAGCTGGTCAGGCTTTGGGAAGCAGCATCAGCATCCCGTGGGAGCAGAGCCCAGTCCTACAGGCACCTGGGGAGCAAATGGGGCACATGGGGTGACCACAGCAGTCCCTCTAGCCTCAGGTTTGCAATGGAATGGCTTGAAATTTTGCAAGGAAAAACCCATGTCCTCAGGGGATATGAAAAGACTAGCCTGGCCAAGGCAAAATCCTGGTGCAGGAGGCTTTGTGAGAGCCAAGCCTGGGTGGCTGCAGGGCAGCTCCTGCCCGGGGCTGTGTGGCGACGGGGCCCAGGAGCAGACCATGCATCTTCCAGCTGCTGCCAGCGGCTCCGGACACCAGCAGACACAAAGATGGTTCCCCTGTGTCAACCCTGGTGCCCCTCATCATCCCTTCATGTCAAGGACACAGCTTTTTTCCTGCAAAGGTCATGGCGCATCTCCTCAATGCGGTGCATCCACAATGACCAACGGGTGCCCGGAGCCCCTTTCCCAGCCTGTCCATACAAATTCCAGGATAACACCATATTGTCAAGCTCCTGCTTTTCGGAGTCACGGGCTGGAGGCACGCCAAGGTGAGCACAGCTGCTGATGAAGTTTCCAGTCATATTCTATTTTAATGTTGAGATCCTCCATTTGTTCGGTTCCTAAAGATGACCCACAAAGGAAAGTAAAATTTGGGGTCATGCCCAGTGTTCACTTCCCTGTGCTAAATAAAAAGACCTGGAAGTATGTGTATTTATAAAGCTACTTTTGTGCATTATAAATTTGGATCCTTGCTTAACTCAAGACCCTAGGGTGGCAAAACAACTCATAAAAGGTTCAGTAACAAAAATGATAGCTATGTGAGCTGAGTGGAAGAGAGGTGACCAGAGCAGGCTGTTTACTATCTGGTGTTCCTCTTTGTTTTGTTATTAACATCCACATAACTTCCATGACCAACTGACATTTTGAATAAAAAGCCTTTGTGAAAGTACCAGCATCCCTCCCCCTGCATAGCCTTCACTTCCCTGATCCATTTTCCATAGCCTCACCCTCCATCTGCTTCAGCAAAACACATCGACTATCACTCCCATGAGCTAAAACAGCAAACAGGAAAAATCTATAATATTTCCTTGCCATGTCCCCACCTTTTCCAGCCCTTGCTGTTGGGCCAAGGCTAGTGCTGGTCCTCAGACATTTGCATCTGTGTTGGCTGTGATGGGAGCCCCAGTATACAGGGACGACAAAAGCAGGGAAGGGGCTGAGAATACTGCTTCGATCCAATGGTACTGAGGCACACCACAACACAATCCTGTGAAATAAGGTGGCCAAATCCTCACAGCAACTCCCCTAACATCCACGTCTCCCTTCAGCGTGTCCCCCTGCCACCTGTCTCACCTGGGACAGGCAGTCTTTGTGGCGATCTGCATGCCCATCAGCCTCCTGGTCCCATATCCCAAGTTATTGTCTGTGGAAGTTACCAAAATAAATAACCATACTTCTGGTAATCATAACCAATCCTATAAATAAATACATAACAAAGAAAAGGAATGAAGCCTTTCCTAGTCCTTTGCTACCTAATTCATGCCAAATCCCATCTCTGCTTCTTAAATACAGAACATATACAACAGTCAGGTGCTGCTCAGGGATGAGAAGAAAATAGAGAAGGGCAGGGGGAATGCCTGGTTGGTGACCATCAGAGAGGGCAGGAGGTGCAGTTTCTGCAGGTTTGCTGAACCCACCGCTTGTCCTGGGTACCCACATCTCATGGCAGAGAGATCCTGGGAAGGCAAAGGGACAGCAACATGTACATTAGTGGGTGCTGGGGCAAACGCAGATGCTCCAGACCTTTGTTTGCATTTTGTTATCTCCCAGCTCCTTCCCACTCACCCTCTGCCATCCCAGGGCTGCTCTCTGAACCCACCAAAGGTGCTTTTTAGGTCTTAACGCTAATTTTAGCAAAGGTTCTACATTACACTGGGGATTTCGCTAGTGTCTCTGTCAAAGCTGCCTTTGAAAGTTTTGCCACTCCTGCTCACTAATAATTTATTGCTTGGCTTCTGCTTGGCTTCCTACTGCTCTCCGGGCTCCACCAGTCTCCCTCCTGGTTCACTCATCTTCAGCCTCGTGCAGGTTTGGGAGCAGGAACCAGTTAACACTTGACTTCTTCCCCTGAAGGCCGTATCTAGGAGGCATCAGGAGATCAGAAGGAAACCAAGTCCCGGAGCCAGATGTCTCACTTGGCTGTCTTTGTGCCTGGGGACGCCCGGCCCCTCTTCCCGCCCCACACCCACCCCCAGGGGCTGCTTTCCCTGCTGATAATCCATTATCTGCATTTAATGCCTCGCTGACGTCCTTCCCTTTGTCTGGTGGCGAAACCCTGACCAGATGTGAGGCTTCTTCTCTTACTAATGGCAAATCCTTTTGCAATAGCTTGTTGGAAGATGCAGAAACTGTTTTCATGAAGTGAAAATTGAAACACTGGAGACATTTTCCTTCTGCAGGCCTCACAAAGGAGCAGGTTTTGTTTGACATCGTTTCTATTTTTTTTTTTCCAGAAAAAAATCTGTAGAACCGTGGCTCAGAAGATGGGTTTGTTTTGTCAGTGCTCTCGCTGCTAAACATCTCCCCTGCTGTCCAGACGTAGCTCCTGTTTCTCTCATGTTACGTTTCACTTCGGAAAAAAAAAAAAAAACAGGCAGTGGAAGGTGTCCCACCTGGACAGCACGGGTTTGCAAGATGCCCCAGGCCTTTCCTGGGCAGCTTGGGGACCAGGACAAAAGCCTGCCCTGGGGAAGGAGAGGACAGGTAGTGCAACGAGCCCCTGCCCTGCTGAGGTGTTGCTGGAGGCTTTGGTCTGGCAGTTGGGCCTTGTGTGCTGGGACCTACATCACCTTTCTTGACGAGGTGGTAAAAAGAGATCCTGGGCCACAGGAGCACTGAGCGCGGCCAGCAAGACTGGGAAAGAACTGTCCTCCTCACCAAATGCTCGCTCCCATCACTACAGATGTGCCTATCTACGTTTTTCCTTCAGAAGCAAGCATTCTTTTCTGCAGCTAGTCAGAAAGTCCGAAAAACGCCAGCCTGAAATGTGTCATCTCCTGTTCGATGAACTGTCACTGAACCCAGATAAGAAGAAAAAAAGAGCTGCAGGGACATGCCTGGGTTTGTGGTGGGCCTGCCCAGAGCCAGGGTTTGAGGAGCCTCCCAGATTTATTCACAACATTCTTCCAGTTCAGGGGAAATGCAGCCAGTTTTCAAGTTTCGGTCTAATTCAGGAGGATTTTTTGCTTTTCATTTCTGGGTACAGTGACATACCCTGTGAACTGGAAAGCCCGTGCACTGGCAAAGGTTTGTGTTAGGGCTGTAGAAGTTCTTGCGTCCTGTTGCTTGGGATAAAGAAGTTGATAAACCTATCTGATACCCCAGGTATTCCAAACAATGGATAGAAAACAACAAATGCAGACACACAAGGCTGTGTGAGCAGAAACCAAACTGTGTTGCCTGAGAGATTTAATGGGAGTTGGTACGGCAAACGCATGGGATTAGGACCATGGCAAGGTACAGGGAAGGAAAAGCAGGCAGACAGAAAAGCTGCAAGGGACAGCTGCCAGGGAAGCAAGGGAAGAAACAAAGTGGAAAGGTGTGGGACCATGTACCAGCAAAAGGAGTCCTGCAGCTGTGAGCAGAGAAGTTTTCTCCGTGTGATTTCCCAGGCATGAGGAAGCAGGTCTTTGGGAAAGTGGAGGTTGGCAGCAGAGACACTTCCCCTTGCCTTCATTGCCCCTTTCTAATGAGAGCAGCCTGCCCAGCACCGCCTTTTCTGCTCTGTGCACACCAAGGAGAGGTGGTGATACACGGAGTGACTGGCTTTGATGAAGCCATGCCTTTAGCTGCTGCGTGCAATGTTTCCTTCTCACACAACACGTGGCATAGCTTCTGCAACTGGCTCTGGCCAGGCTGGTATGGGTGGGAAACCAAGGCTGAACGTACATAAAATACCTAACCATGGGATACAGCTGACAGATAAACAGCTCTCTTACACCAGGGTCTTTCTGGAGGAACAGCAGATCTCCTGTGCATCCAGGAAAGAGCTTATTCAGAGTGTTGGCTTCCTTGGAGGAGATGCAGTTGTCCAGACTTTGTCAATTATTTCTCCTTGCTGCCTGTTAGCACAGCAATGCCTGCCATACTGTGATCAAGCAAACCAGGGCCTGCAGGAAGTTTCCTTTGCTGCTATCCACACAGCTGTTTCTCTTGTAATTCCTACATCTTCACCATGACATTTTGTGTTTTCCAGTCCAACGACTCAAAGCGCCTCAGCTGCATCAGTGGGATGCTCGTCACTGCCTCTGGTGACGCTGGAATGCCATCCTCAGCCACTGGACAAGGCAGGGCACAAGGCGTGGGCAGCTGCCATTTTCAGCAGCCTGCCACTCGCTGCTTCACTCAGCACACGCCCTTCTCTCCGTTGTGCACGACACAAGGGGTTTCTTGTTCTGGGAAGAAGCCCCATTATTTCCACAGAGAAACTGCCCAGGGGACCGTGCTGTGTGCTCCGGGAAGGTGCCTCTGCTCCTGCCCTCTGAGGTAGGTACTGAGCAGCCCTGCAAGAAGTCCTAGGTGCTGAGAGCTGAAATCCTTTCCATGTCTGAAGCTGAGCCCAGCAATGGGATGGGCTCCAGGGTGCATGGACAAGGGCTGGAAGTTTCCAAGGGGGTGCTCCAGCTCCTGCAGGCTTCCCAGCCACCAGCTGCACTTCCCTGCTTGATAATTGAAGCAAACTCCCCAGCCCAGGGCGAAGGCACTAATTGCAAACAAACACTACCTCTGTCGGAGCAGCTCCTGAGCAGGGGAACAGAAATTGGGGGGTCTGCAGACAAAAGGGCCGGTGCTGGCATATGGCTGTCGGGACAGCCCATGCAAAGCTCCCCACTAGCGAAGCTTCGTTCGCTCATGGCCTGGAACCCACCAGGCAAGCAGGGGATGGATCCGGTGTGGCTGGCCAGCCATGGGGAAGGACGGCATCGTCACCACGCCGGGGGGAAACGCTCAGCCCACTTATCCTTCGACACTCACCTACAATTTTCCCTTTCAATCTCACTCCAATCTGGCTGCTCCCACATGAGTTACTAATATAGGGCACGCAACGGGGCTTCTCCCCGCCCGGCCTATCCTCATCTATTTGACTAATTAGCTCGGTTTCGCTGGGGGGAAAGGGGGGAAGAAGGGATGAAAGGGAAGGGAGGAGGGATCCTGTCCAAAATCTGCCTTTCTGCTCCCTAACTCCAGGCTGGTCCCAGCTCTAATACTGTATCCAATACTCTGCAAAACTGGGGGGGCACGCTGGCCCCTTCCCTCCAGCCCTGCCAAAACACCTGCCCACGGCAGCAGCAGGTGTTTGAGGAATATTACCCCTGCCCTGGGGAAATCACAGTTCCCGGCCGGCTGGCAAGGCACAGCAGAGCAAACAGCGGAGGTTTCGGATTTGCTTTCCTCCTGCCCCTCCTGCAGCCTGTCCCTGGGGCGGGTCAGGCACAGACAAGGGGTTTTGGGGTGCATCATCCCCTGGGGGGCTCCCCCCAGCACCAAAAATATCCACAGCCGGACCTGCGCCACGTGAGAAGCTTTCTGAGTCCTTTGGCGGGGAACAAGTGGTTAATTACCATGTGCCACTGCTGTTAACCTCTGCAAATAAGTCTAATTATCGCAGATTAATGAACAGAGCACAAGCACATCCGACAAGCCGTCACTGAGGGTCTTGCAGGGCCACATTTCATTATCTTGCTGCGCACCGCCACCCCCACACTGCGCTCGAGCCGGTCCCTGCAAAATTTGGCCTGGCTGCCCCCGGGCTGCTGCACCCATGGACGCTGCCAGCAGTGCTGCTTTGTGCTGTCCCTTGCTGAGAAATGGGGGGAATTTAGAAAGATCAAATTTTGAATAACAGGTTTGTATTTTCTGCCTTTTGGCATGGGTTATCCATCTCCTCTTCTGGATCTAATGGAAAGGGAGATGCCACTTCTGCCTGGAGCCATCCGGCCACACCAAGCAACTGGATTCAATATGTGTGATTGCAAATACCTGGCTGAAAAATGGGATGTGCACAGACAAAAGCAGAGGGATGCCAGCGCTTCAGCAGCACTGCTGAGGCAGAAGTGGAACTCCTTTTTGCAGGCTGAAAACCTAGATGGGTGCATGCATGGTCCTACAAGGACGCTCACACATCAAGGCCATCTCCTCCCATAGTTTTATCAGGAGCCCTGTGATATTTAGGTTGTGCTTTCCCTAGAGACCCTGGATCCTGCAGGGCAAGAATCATCTGAGAGTCTCCCATTTCCTCTGGGAAAGAAAAAAACAAAAAACTAAAGCATGAAGTTAACTCTCGTGGTTGCTGGAAAAAGCTCAAGTGAGTCTCACAGACTAAGAAAGCAAAGGAAAAGGAGAACACACTTCCTGGTATTTAAAAACACACAAAAACCCACAATCTTAAGAGAGCCCCATGATGAGGAAGGCTGGAGTGCTGACACTCATATGCTGGGGGCCAGTGCAGCAGCACCCCAGCATTGCTTGACAGAGCAGAGCTCCAGGATCAGGCCCAAGGAGGCAGAAACATCAGATGCCTGGGGGTGGTATGGGATGTAGTCTCAAAGAGAGCAGCATTAATAAATTACAAGATTTTACAACCATGTCAGGAAAGCTTACACTTCCAGGATCAAAATAAATAACTTTTTTTTTTTTTCCCCCCTATTCTGGCTTATTTTCAGCAGTTGCTGAAGGGTTGAAGCTTTGTTATGGTTGCTTACCCAGCAATCAAAACTATCCTTTCAGATTTGAACCAATTATCTCACACTTACCTCGACGCGCATCACCACCATGTGAAACTGCTGCACCAAGGCTCCTGTGCCAGCAAATCAGTGGAGCCTCTTCTCAGTCCCCAGCCTGAATTTAAAAAGTTGCCACCCCATCTTCCCATGCTCTGAAGTCAGGAGGGACTTGCCAGCAAGGAAAGGAAATCCATGCCCAGGGACACGCTGCCATTGCAACCAGCACCTTATGGCCCCGCAGAAGAGCTCCAGCAGCCTCAGCTGTGCCAGATTGAACACTTCCCATCGTCTCCCTCGCAGAGATTTCACTGCTCAACAGCACAAAAATGTCCCCGGCCGCGCTTTATGCTCCGACATGCTGCCGCATGGAAGAAACTGGCAGATGCAGAGGAAGCTGAATGGGCAAATGAATGTTAAAATAATTGGAACCACCATTTCTGACTTGATGAATATGTTGCTCAAATTACAGCTCTGCCTTGCAAACAAAACAAAACAAAAACCCCAATGAATGTAACATTAATTTAATAATAGTGAAAGTTGTAAATAATGTAACACTCATTTAAATGGTTGCTCATGCAAGATCTCTTGAGAGGAGTGTAAGGGACACTGTAGTTTTGGGGACGGGATGACACATGTTCTGTAAAATGTGGTGTTTTATTCTTCGTCCCCCAGGAGCTGAGCAGGGGCAGAGGTGCCGGCAGCAGCCCCCAGCCCTGCCCTGAGCCCTGGGGACCCACCTCATGCCACAGCACCACCAGGCTAGGGGTCACATCTGGGGGGAGCTTTGCACCTATCCTATAATAAACAGGGCATGCCTTTCTTCCCGCTGCAATCAATGCAACCATTCCCACAAGTCTTGCGTACAAAGCCCTCAATACCCCATTTTTCTCCTCCTCCTCCACGCTGCACACAATTAAGGCAAAATCCTGCTCCTTTGTGTTTCCCAATATACCAAGCATGCTTTACTTGTCTAACATACAACGCGTTTAATGCACCAAACGCTGCTTCCAATTCACAGCAATTACGGTGAAATTGCCTTGCTCCATTTACTTAAGGAAGTGATCTGCCCCACGCATTGGCAAACCTGCATGCAGAGCAATTTTGTGCAAGGAAAAATTCCTTCTACACACATCCGTGGGACAGCTGGGAAGGCCAGCACTCAGACAAGCCGTCCAAGCCACTCGGTGATAGCCACTACGGGCACAGGATGATGCTACAGACAACAGCAAAGCCCACGGTGGCTGCAGCCTCCCACAGGTCACATCCGTCGTGGGCAAGCTCCTCTCTGGGGTCTGACCTTCCCCTTCTTTTTCCTTTCCCTTTTTTCAGCCGTGCTGCAGGTTAAAGGCCATTTGTTTGGAAAGCTGCACGTCTTTCCCAGGGCAGTCTCCCACCTCACAGGCATCCCCTGAGGCAGCACTGATGTGCTGCCCACGTCCCCCCTCCCTCTGCTTCGGCATCTATTCAAACAGTTCCCCTCTCCTTCACCCTCCACCACGAGGTGGAATTAAATTCACAGAAAAACAAGAAATGCCATCCAGGGCTAAGCTCATAATTGCCATCAAACACAGAAAAACAGAACATACAGTCTGATTCTTTGTCCCTTCCATTTTTTTAAGTTTCCCCCCCCCCCCCCCCTTTTTTTTTTTTTTCCTTTCTTCCCTTTTTTTTTTCTTTAAACTGCTCTAACAGCCTATTACCAGCATCTACAACTTCCTTTCACCAAGGACCTCTGGGTTTTTCCCTGCCTGCTTCCTCTGCTTTATTTATTGACATATTCAATAATTCAGAGAAATCTTATTTTAAATGCACAGGGCAGAACTCGCCCCCAGGTTTAAAAAACAAATCCTGTCACGTTTGGCAAACAGCTACCCTCAGAAGGCAGACATCAAACATATATATCCAAATATGCAAATTCAAAGAATCAATAGATATGGCGCATTCTTTATGTTCATTTTTCATCCAGAAAAAAAGGCTGGCGCACAACACTGGCACAACACTGCTGAATCCATGTCCTTGCGGTAAGGAGCATCCTACAAAACGTGCCCCACGAATAAGCTTTCCTCTCTCGATGAAGGTCAGCCTGCTGCCACAGGGATTGCTCCTATGTGACCAAAAATGCTTTGGAGGATTCAGGAGAACTGATGGGCAGGACTGGGCTCTAACCTAACGCAACTTCCTCCTCCTCCCAGGCATCATTTCCGTGCTGGCTGAGGAAAGCCCTGAGGCACAGGGCACTGAGCACAAGTCCCAGCCCACCGAAGCGTGCCCTGCACCAAGACCTCGCTGGGCTGGGGCACGCAGGGCCGAATCCTGCAGATGGACGCCTGGCACTCACTTGCCCTCCAATCCATATTGATCCTCTGCAGTAAATTTACTCTGCTCCTCTATGCTATTTGGAAGGTTACCACTCCCTTTTCACCGCCTGGAGTGTATTTATTTTTCACCTCTCCCATGCCCAGCACTTTGCATAGCCTCACAGTTGACCAGCTCCCTCCAGCCATCACCTGCCATGTAACTGCCACGCTTTGTTTATAGTTAATCAAGAAAGTAACGTAAACGCACAGGGATGATTAAGATATACACAGCTGGTGTCACCAGAAACTGGCAAAAACGAGTATCAAGGATGTACGAGAGAGTAGCCTGTGCTGCTTCACAGTGACTCATCTACGAGCGTTACCCTCCGCACGATGCCAAAGGCAAAGAGGCTGCATTGCAAAACCGCTGGTTTGTGCCTCTGGGATTTTTTCATACATTATCATTTTCATCTCGCTGCTGTCAGTTCTACAATAAATGTGTACATCAATACAGTAGTGGCAAGCAGGAGTCTGTTTTGAAGAGACGTTGGCATTGTCTTATAAATGTCAGCAGCTGAACAGCACAGGGCTCCGTCACCTGCTACCGCTTCTAGCGCTTCTCTTTTATTAAAAATACATATTGACAATAAAAGCTCCAACTAAAAAAAAAGCCCCTCCCCTCAGAGAAAGACCTTGCTCGACTCGTCTTGGAAAATCTTTAAAACGTGCCCTGAGAAGTGACCTTACACATCTTCCCACCTCCTGCGTGCGCCACTGAAGTACGCTTTTAAAATCCGGCCGTAAAAAAAGGAGGCTCCTGCAAGCATTTGGACAGCAGGGCTCCTCGGAGACTCTGTAGGAGCAAACGTTGGAGCTTTCCCAACTGCTGCATGTTGTCCAACCCACCCTGTGCCCATCCTGCAAGGCTGGGGCTGAAGCAGCGCTGTGTGGGCAGGAGCAGGACCAGAGCTGCTCGGTGTGGCTTTCATTTCCCTACCTGGGCACAGGCAGCAAAGAAGCTTCAGAGGCCAGGAGCTGGGCACGTCTGGAGGGGATTTATCACACCTGGCTCAAGCACTGCAGATGGCACTGGTGTAGTTTTGCTATGACAGTTTAAATTCTTTTTTTCTTTTGGACATTTTTTTAAATTGAAAATTATTTTTCAAAGTGGGAAACCCTTTCATTTCTAAGCAACACAGAAGAGAGAATTAAATTTCAAAAGCACCCTATGGAACAAAGGGGCTTTATTTTATCAGTCACTGCCTACAATCTCAGTATTTGAGTTTGGCTCTTTTTTACTTCCTTTTTTTTTTTTTTTTTTTTTTTTTTACCTTGGGGAAAGAGTGCTAGCGATATTTTAGGAGAAATGCTCCCAGTACACAGCCCACGGCATGCTCAGACTCACTCCTATCTCAGGTGCACCGTGGAGATGCTGTTAAGCAGACAGCGGTTGTGTCTTCAGCTTACACCCGTTTACACCTCTGTATCAGGGAACAGAAAGCTGCAAGTCCCAACTCCTCTGCAGAAACTCCAAAGAAAACAAACAGCACCACATAAATGCCAATCACCGCGAATCTGAAACATCGGCCATTTCTAAGCTATCTGACTGCAAGTCAAATTGTTTTACGGTTAGAGGAGTGTTTAATACACTATGAACAGTTTAAAGTTAGCATTTCGTATTCAGAGTGATTAATGGCACCATATTGTATTTCAATTACTATGAGATACTTCCCCGTAATAAACGATGGCAATAATATTCACATTAAGTCAATAAAAAGCATCTTCAAAGCGTGATGTATAAGTGCCATTATCGCAGCGTAATTTGGAAGCTTCACACAACAAGTTAGCAGCACCGATAGCTGAGGTCCTGGCACCCAGAGGTAGGCAGTGGTCCCGACGCTCAGGGAGTTCAGCCAAGCCGTCGTTTGTCCCTTCCCAACTGCTGGACCTCACATCCACATGCCTTCAACAACTCATCAGAGAAAAAAGAGGCCGAGGGACTGCCTTCTTGCTTGGGGAGCAACAGCAAGATGCCAACACTTCTGGGTACAGCTTCATAACCACCAGACTGGGAGCTGGTGAGCTGGGGACGGCAAACACGAACATCTTTGAGTCGCTTCCTACGCACTGCGGCCAGCACGAGCTACACAACAGGTCACGCAACAGCCCTTCATCCTATCTTCTTCCACACGAAACCTCATTAACGGGAAAGGGAAATTATTGCTGCCCAGATTGTTTTAACCTGCTTGCTTGCTTTTTAATTGCTAGCACTGATTTAACTCAAGAGCCCAAGAGCATACTGACTGGCAACAGAGCTGCTTTCCACAGCCTCGCGCCCCAGAACATAGCTGCATTCCCCATTAAGAAGTGAAAGTTTTTGAAAAAATAGTTTTTTGATTCAAAACCAAGAAAATAATTTTAACAAACAGTGAATTGTTTTGTCTTGGCATCTTAATTTTGTTTTGTTTCATTTCACTAAAATAAAAAGACACTTGGCTTAGATGTCAAAACAGCAGTATACATCAAGATTAGGTATGGTATTAAATATCATCTAAAGGTAATGATAAATTAATAGCTTATGAACAGTATATTTCTAGTTAGTAGAAAATGGAATAAAATGAGCAGGTGGAAGTAAAACATTTTTACATCACAAAAATGACAATTTTGTCTATCAAAACAAGACACTTTGACATTAATGAAACAAAACAGAAAAGCCCAAATGATTCACTTTGACTTTCCCATTGAAAATTACGTTCAAATTGACACATTCTCATGAAACGCTTCAATTTCAAAAAAAAAAAAAAAAAAAGCTGCATGTTCTGATGAAAATTCACTTCTTCTGTAAACCTCTGCAGCCAGTTCTGCTGAGGGGCTGGGACAGAAGGTCCCTATGGTCACACGTTGGCACCTCTGACCCTCTGGTGAGGGGTTTGGACGCCCTGCCCAAGAGCACACGTTTCCTCTGCTCCGGACAGGCCTGTTTCTGTGGTGAAAAGCAAGCAGTTTGTCTCCCCCCAGTCCACAAAAAACAAGGCTCACCCTTTAGTGCCACCCCCAAGAAACGACGAACAATGCACCAGTAATAGCGGTACTTCAGAGAACTCTAAGAAGCATTAAAAAAAAAAAATACATATTTTTCTTTGCGGGTCAGCTTTAATGCATCCAGCATGGGGATCGCAGGAGAGCATGAGAATCTCAGACGGAGCCATTATCTGTAGATCACTGCCACAGCCGAACATAAAGGCCTCTCCTGAGCTATTAGAGGCAATTGTTTCAATAAGCATTCATCCTGCAATCAATGCCAAGAAAAATGGTAATGCCCCTTCAGACTCCCTCTGCTCTAGTGCAGAGGGGGTGGCTCTGGGGGGTGGGGACAGGTCCCGAGGGACGTGCCGCTGGCCCTGCCAAGATGCCCTGGCTGGCGCTTGGAGCCTGAGCAAGGCTTGCTCCTGCCTGGGGCTAGCTGGGTACCTTTGGCACAGTTCAAAGGGCTGTGCCAGCGGTGACGGCTCCCTGCCTCCACAGGGCCTGTGGCAACTCCACCCTCACACGTCGGTCATCTGAAGCAGGAGCAACACGTGCAGGAAAAATAAGAGGTGCCATGCACCCTGACACACGCTCAGTCCAAATCCAATATAAAGTGAACATTACTGGTGGAAAACAAGGAAACCTTTACAGTTTATCAGTCCTGCCCCCAGTTAATGCTCATAATATAAGTTACCAATAGTATGCAGCTCTTCTACACAAACCAAGCTTGTACCACCTGCTGTGCAGCTGAGAGGGAGGCTGAAGTAGCAGTAAAACACAGGCTGAGTGTCCAGGTCAAATCAGGCTATGCCCTGACCATATAAAACTTGGAGAAGCGAGGAGCAGCATTATTCATTTCTTTAAACACATGTTCCTACTTAAGTCAATGGGAAACTTGCCATCAACTTCAAAGCAAACCGGAGCGAGCTCCTGCAGCAGCGGCTCTCTTTAAGGAGGATGACTGTGCATCCCCACTTTTGGCACAGGGCTCGCAGCCCTGCCCGTTTATAAAGTCACGGTCACGCTTAACACTGCAAAAGCTGGGGGACACTTTTTTCAGGAATATTCCGCTCAAATTCATTGTGGCAAGTGATGGACAACATACGCACATGTGCACAGAATTCAGCCAACAGGTTCATAAAAATTATTAAAAATACATGCATGAAAAGGGGCAAGTCACCACTTCTTGCCACAGGAGGACAACACCTGAAAAATGCAAGAGGGCAGAGGTTCAGCCCCTGCATTTGTGCTCCCCAGTTGGCTCTGGTAAGCCCGGGTAGTGCATGGTGAAGGAGCCAGAGGCTGGCGAGCTGGTGGCTGAGGCTGTTCCAAGGTACTGCTGTATGTCACCTCGTGTGACGTCCGGGCCTTTTGCTGGGTCCAGGCCATGCAAGCCCTTGCGACTCCTCTGTCAAAACCCCAATGATGTCTTTCTGTGTTGCCATGGAAAAAAGTGATGTCAGAGGCAGCCGGCGTTTGCCTGCTTCCAGGAATCTGCAAGAGTTTCTGGAGAGATGTACATCTCCCTCTTCCTTTGCTCTTCCAAGGCTCTGCCTCTCCGTTTCTTAACTCTTGGCTTCAGAAATCAGCACGAATCCACCATACACAACTGGCACCTGCCTTTGGCTGTACAGAGCTCCAGCAGGAAGGATTACGCCCAGCATCTTTACCCTCAACTACCCATGAAGCAGCTTTCGAGGCAGGGGACCGCAAAACAAGGCTCAGTTCTTCTCAGCTGCCACTTATCACTTGTATCACCTCTTGCTTGCTTTCCTCAGAAAGAACAACCTCCCAGCTCACCTTCTGCAGGTATTTGCCTCCCATTACAGAGAAGAGAAGCTATGCTGGTGCCCTCCATTTTATAAAATGATTTCCCCCACCCCTTATAAAACAATCTCATAACATTCCCTGTGGCTTTAATAATAATAACCAATTACTCACTGGTGGCAGCAATTGCTACGGGTAGAAAGGGCAGGGATGACAAACTGCTGACTACCCTGCTGAGCACTGCCCCGGAGGAAACGACAGCTCAGCAGAGCTCTCATCTCATGAATCGACACGGGGAGCCAGGAGTTTTCCCCCATCACAGAGGGCTCCAAGGGAGCAGGTACAGCAGCTACAGGCCAGTCCCTGGACATTAATCTGCTCTTTGAGAGGATCCAGGTTTATTCTGGGTTCTGACTCACTTTGTGACTTTGGACAAAGCTGTGTCTCTCTCACATTTAACCCATGAGCTCTCGTATTGTGCAGCCAGCACCCCAGGATCAGTGCTGCTGCCTTTCTACCAGCAGCCAGGAATCCACCTGACCCCGTGCGCAATGTGGGCTGAACAGGTACGAGATGCTCAGCAGAACCCCATTGATCCTCAAGGGAAATCAAAGCCAAGGAACAAAAAGCACGGTGGGAGACAGGCCAAGGACAAGCTCTCCCTCTAAACAATATTCTTCCACTTCCCTTTCAGCAGTCCACAGCTGCCTGGCTGGTGAGGGCTGAGCCCCAAGGAGAATGTGGCTGTGAGCAATTCTTCTTACAGACCATGGCTGCAGGGTCAAAGGTCTCTCTTTGGGTAGGGTTAGTGCTGACAGATGGAAAAACGTGGGAAGCACAACTGGTGTTGGGATGGAAAGGGGCTGCCCAAGGGAAGAACCATTCCTGTCTCGTTTCATTCAACACCAGTCCCCAAGGAGATGCTCTTTAGGAGGAGAAAAGCTGCAGTACTCAGGTGATGTCGAGCCAGCAGCCCGACCAATGAAGCAGAGCATTAAATTTGGCCTGGAGTTGAGCTGGGCTCTGGTCCTCACTGTTTGTACAAGGCTTGGTCGCTGTTGTGAGGTGCGTGCTGGTGCCAAGCCAGGCATTTCGTTCTTTGTGCATGGGAACAGCTGCAGCACCTGCCTGCACCCAGCACGACCCGCTCTGACAAGCGAGCTCGGAGCCTAGATTTTCACTCCCTGCACTCAGGCATTTCCTCATTAATTCACACATCCACACTTTGCTGAGAGCCACATCTTCAGCAGCTTTGTGTAAGGAATGGGACTAGAGAGAAACCCCAAGAGGCTGTGAAAACAGCACAGTAAGAGAGTCTCACAGCTTCCAGCCAAAGACAAGCTTTACTTTGAATGCATTGCATTTCTTTCATCTGTGACAAGACTAGAAAGAAAAAAAAACAGCAATGCTGCTGTAACACCTGCTTTCTGGACAGCCTTCTCCTTTGCACAGGCACCAACTGGCACAGGTATTCCCTGCGGTGCCACCAAAGAGCCACACGCAGCAAGCCCTCCCCCCCCCCCCTCGTGCTGGATGTGCCACCTGTGCTGCAACGCCAGCTCTTCTAAAAAGAGCTCTTGCTGGCTACTGCAAATACAAACCAACACTTTGTCCAGAGTAATGTGTGTAATAACACAAGCCAGTCCCCGGTTACCAGCTGCTGAACCATTCAAGTATCCTTCTGTTTTATTGTAAAGTTTCCTATATATTTCCTGAGTGTAATCCAGCTCAGTCATTAAAAGGCCACCAGCCCAGAGATTCCACGCACAAATGTGTCTCTCTCATGTTTGGTAACAGCCACACAACATCTCCCATGGCACCGTTTCCTATTTTCACATTGCAGTGTGCAGCAGAGGGACAAAAAGCCACGGCCTCCGCCCAGGGCTGGCACTTCTTCCCACCCAACGTGTGAGGGAAAGTCCTGCTGCCCTCAGCAGGACCATCAAGACAACCAAGCCACCACTACACAGGAACCCACCCCACCACACTGCCAGGCACACTTCCCTGGGCTGAGGAGCACCTTTTCCTTCATGCCTAGCACAAAGGGACCCCGTTCCCAGGCCACTCTTTTGGGCAGCACTGCTGCACTGCCAGCAACAGCGGCCCAGAAGGGTCTTCAAAGTGTATGCATCAGGCGGAAGCCATAAGAACCCAGCCTGAACAGACATCCAAAACTCAGAGGTCTTCCTTGCAGCTCATTATTATTTATTATTTGTACTGTAGAAGTACCTGAGAGCCTACTAATATGATCAGAGACTGTTTATGTCAGATGCTGAACACCGGCTGAATAGCAATGATAACCGCCCTTGCAAAGAGGTTCAGGAACACGAGGATCACATTGGGCAGGAGGCGGAGGTCTCTGCTTTGCATGTGCACCTGATGACCTTTCTTGTCCCCAGAGGCTGGAAGCACAGGTACAGCCAGGAACCGAGAACAACTTCACACCTCTAGCGCCAGTCTATTCTTATATGATTTATAGATTTGTTGCAGAATCCAGGGGACAAGGGGAGTGAGGGGAAGGTTACACAGCCACATCACTTTTCTGTGAAGAACAGACAGGTGGTTAAAGGTTCAGGACTCATAAGACAGAAGAATTGGTTAGCTCCAGATGGGTTCAGAGCTCTCAGTAGGACCCCAAGGAATTCACATTTCCTCCAACTAACATTGTGGTCGTACCTACTACGTGCTGCTGGAAGCTTTGACCCATCACCATACTGCTCTGTGCACATCTACACTACTCGCCTTTACAACGCTGCTTTACTTTCTTCCTCTGAAAACTGGGAGACAGATTGACAGCAGCCACAGTTCTAAGATATAAGTGATAGTAAGAAATACAAAACCTTACAGCACACGAACCAACCACAGCAGATGGAGACTCCTTCCCCAAACTGAAAACTCATTTCTGGTAAGTCCTGAGCATGCTCAGTGTCCTTTCAGGACAATGGGGACCAAAAGCCTCCAGGTCAGAACCAGATCAGGCCCGTCCAATTATTATCTCAACTTCCCTTGGAGCATCAGGCTTTGTTTCCCAGCACAGCCCAGAGAACTCAGTTAGCTGGGTAGCACCTCTCTGCATCTTCCCAACATTTCAGCAAGTCACAGCAATGATGAAGTTTGGAGCTGTCCTAAAAAAATCCTTTTACCTTCCAGGTTGTTCTCTTTACCCACTTCACGACAGATTTGTGCTGGGGCTGAAATGCCCATCCTTACACTTCCCGCAGGTCCAGCTTTCGCCCTTTACCTGAGTGTCGTGCAGTCCTTTGTGCCCTTGAGCCCAGCAGCGTAGTGGCGGTGCTCCTCCTCCACATTTGATTGCGTTGCTCTCTGGTGGGTGGCGTGGTTGGGCCAGAGCGGAGAGAGCGGCTATCTGCCAGGAGTAAGGTCAGCACAGCCTGCAAAAGAAGAGCATGGTAGAAATTGCTTTCCATTACCTTTGGGTTAGCACAGGTATATGCTACCCCAGATGCTGAAGCGAGAGTGTTACACCCAGTGTATCACCACATTCATTTTTTGTCCAGACTATTCTATTTCTGCACAGCAATAACCCCATTCTGCTTTTTTTGGAGTGACCTCCAAAGCAGAATATCCAAGACAATAAAAATGCAATGTCTGCCTGGAAACCACCCAGGCAAGCGGCCAGATCTGTAGCCCAGCTCTTCACCTCACGGCTTGCAGCCAAAATCCTGCCCTCAGACAATTCCTCCTGTAGACAGCCGGAGCAGCAGACCAGCATCTGCTCACCGGATCCGGCCATCAGTTACGGTGTGCCTGGGCTAGAGAAAAGCAACTGAGCTCCACCACAGAGCAACCTTCACCCCAAGGGGGGAAAAGAGGCTGCTCCTACAAGTGCATGCCTTCAGCAGAAAGCTCAAGACAGACAAAGATTTTAAGTGACGGTTCAAACCAGAGCTACTCGGTAGCAAGCAGACGTGACTTTTTATCACAGCAGAGGGGATTCCTGAGCTGTCTGCACAGAGTAACTCATAGGTGCACAGCTTTGCAACCCAAAATGACCAACCCACAGCTTGCACCTGTGTTAGAGCAGAGGCTTGCCAATTAGAGAGCTAATTAAATAAAAGGGCAGTAAGCTTAACAAGGCCAGAATTACAGTACCAAAATGTGTAAGCCACCGGCATCACAGATTTTGAAGATAAAAGTGTATGTTTAAGTAGATTCCACCATAAACCTTTATTGCTTTTGTCCTGTTTCCTTGCTGAGGTCAGAAACAGCCTCTGCATATGCATGTGTCCTTATTCTGACGAGCTCTTAAGGAGCAATGATTTTTGAAGCTTTTTCTGACACAGGTATTTCTTGGGTAAACCTCTGGGTGCAGGAGCTGTGCTATAACACCCAGGTGCTGCTTCTTACCAGCTCTGGCCACCTCAGATCAGTTCTCTCCTCTGTCTTCAAGGTGTCCCAGGAATGTGTCGCTGTGCCAGCCCGAGGCATGACTGGAATCGGTAACGCCCGCCTGCAGGACCTCCAGCAGCACATACCGCGCTGACCTTCCCTCTCGCCTTCCTGCTAACATGCGCACTTCCACTTTTGTGGGTGTACTGATGAGAACGAGCAGTTTATTATTCACATCCAGTCTCACACCCGGCTCTTCTGCAAAGCTGAAGGTGCAGGAGGTGGGCCTGCTGGAGACAAATGATGGCTCCTGCGGCCAGCTGCAGGTGAGTTGCCCCCAGACCACCGAGCCTTTGCCTAGGGGTCAAAGCCACGCACCAAGTGCCACCAGCCACTTCTGTAACACAAGTGTCCACACAAGAGGTATTTCTACACAGCTGAGAATATTTACTTGAAAAAAATAAGTCTCTGACCAGTCTCTCCCAATTACTGTCTTGTGTACCAGCTCCATTTCCCTCTTCCTCACCACATTGTGCCTCTCCAGCAATAAGGGTGCAGTTCTCACTCTTTTTATAAAACAATGTACGAGCAGTGTCACTCAACAGCACCTTGGAGGATCTGTGGCTTGGTGCAGCCACAGCGTGGGCAGCAGGAGCCTTATTCTCAGAAGCCTTCTTCAAATGCAGCATTCAAAATTGTTAACATGGGCCCAGTCTTGGAAAAGGCAATTTGTCTTCATCACCAGGAAAGAAAACATACCATGAACTAATTAACGCTGATGAGTTTTGCTGCCTCATATTTTCACATCAATCCGGGCAGGACACCTGGGACGAGCCGTGCGTGCACAGCACTGCACCAATTGGTGCCAGCTGAGGCCAGGCACTCACCGGGCCACAGGGCAAGGCAGCAGCAAGCACAGACATCTTGGTCATGGGGAGCAGGGAGAACACGAAGCTACCACTGTGAAACCAGACAGCCTTGCAGCATCTGCTGGGGGGACACCCTGCACCATGGGCATGGGTGATGCTGAGGGGCGCTGGACCAGCAGCCTGGTGGCAGGATACAACCATGGCCACAGGGTTGGTGGCACCACAGGGCAACGGAGACAAGGGATTTATGACACTACTGAACCCATCTTTTAGACGGCCACATGCTCCGCACCGCCTCCAAACACAGCGAGCCCAGCACCACAGCAGCTCCGGGGACACCACACACCACAGTGACCACCCGAGGCCACACGGGCAACCCCAACCAGAGCACCAAGGGGGCAGCACACCCAGGGGGCAGCGTCCCCGGCCCCTCACGGCCACCAGCCGGCCGGGAGCTGCTGAGGGCGCCCCACGCCGCGAGCCCGCTCCCGCGGCGGGCGCGGAGCCCCCGCACTGTCCTCCGCCGCCCGCCCCCGCCGCGCTCTGCCGCTGCCGCGCGCCCCGCTGCCCCCTTATATAGCGCCCTAAAAATAGCTCGCCGTGCACCGCCCCGCCAGCCGCGGGCGGGAGGCGGGAGCCGCGCCGCCGCCCAATCCCAAGCCAGGCTCCGCCCCTCTCCCCGCGATCCCGCGCCGCCATTGGGCGGCAGTGACTTCAGGCGCGCCTCGGCCCCGCCCCTCCCGCCCCGCCGTTTGCCTTACATGGTCACGCGCGGCCTGAGTGGGACGCGCGCGGGGGCGGGGCGGGGCGGCGGGGGCGGGGTCTGCTCCTCTGAGGGGACCGGCGCGGGGGGGGGCGCGGGGGGGGATGCGGGCTCCCGACAATACGGGGGGGGGCGCGGGAGCGCGCATGGCCGCGGCGCGGGGCTGCGCGACGGCGGGCACGAGCACGAGCCCCGGTGCGGCGGCCGCGGGGTGCTCGGTGCTCGGTGCGCGCCCGGCCCCCGGCGCTGAGGGTCCCCCTTCCTCCCTCCCTCCCTCCCTTCCCCCCCTTTCCTTTTATTTTCCCAAACTGTGACTGAAACACAACAAAGCCCCGGGGCCGCCGGCTCCACCACCGGCCGCTTTTCCGCCTTTTATTTTATTTTTTATTTTTATTTTTTATGCTCGAAACCAGCCCCCCCCCCCTCCCCCCCCCAAACACACACACGGGCAGAGAGCGGGGGCCGTGCTCGGCGGCAGCATGGATGTCCTGGCGAGTTACAGCATATTCCAGGAGCTGCAGCTTGTCCACGACACCGGCTACTTCTCCGCGTTGCCGTCCCTGGAGGAGAACTGGCAGCAGGTGAATCCTTTGCATTGCTCGGTGCCTCGCGGCCGCGTCTCCGCCGCCGTCTCAGCTCCTGTTCCTCGGTTCAGGGCTGGTCGGTTAGCGTGGGTTTTTTTTGTCGGTGTGCTTTTTTTTTTTTTTGGTTTTGTTATTATTGTTAATTCTTTTTCCGCGTGGGCAGACCTTCAGCTGCTCGGGTTTGCCCCCCCCCGAGCGGCACCTGGGGGCCGCTGGCACCCGCCGGGGCTCGGCTTGGTGAGCACCGCTCTCCTCGTCTCGTTTTTCGGCTTAGGTTTATTTACTGTTTTCTTTCTGTTTGGGCTTTTGAGCAAGGCTGATCGCTTCCAGCCAGCGCTGACAACCGGCACAGAGCGTCGTGTGTTCAGGTGCTTGTCACCAGAAACCAGGCAGAGGTGGGCAGGTGTGCGGGAGCACCAGCAAGGGCTTTAGGCTGAATCCCCCGACCAGGGGGGCCGAATGATTTTTTTATTATTATTTTTCGTGTTTTCCCTTTTTCTGGAAGGCGGGGAGAAGCGCACACTGGCTGTACCGCCAGACAATGCCGCCGCAGGCTGGTGCCAGCCAGCCCGCGTGCTTGGAGGCTCCGTAGGGTTAACGCGCAGGCAGAGCTGGGGGGCTTCTGCAGGGGGAAATCAGGTACCACCAACGTGATAAAATGACATCGGTGAACGAATAACACCCAGGAGAAGAGTAGGTGACAGAAGGGAGCTGTACAAACAAACCGTGAGCCCAGTGCCCAGACCTGAGAACAGCTCTCTGCTGGGATGCCGAGGGAAGCGACGCGCTCCCTCCTGGCCGCAGAGGCAGCGCTGGTTGCCGATGTGGTTTTCTGGCAGAGGGGATCTGTAAACTGGTGTCTCTTCAAAAGAAAAACAAAACGTGCTGCCTGGTAAGAACAGGAGTGTGGCTGGAATGACATGCGGTGCGAGCGAGCTGCCCGGCCCCACGGCACTGTCACTCCGGGAACAGAGAGCCACTGGGCTGTCTTGCAAACACTCGCACGTTAGCTTTGGCTAGCACAGGGGCAACGTGTGCTAGTTCTCCAGTAAGTGACAGCCTGGGACATTCATTTAATGCTCCTTGCTGGTGCGTGTGCAGGCAGAAATCCAGACGCTTGCTCGGCGGGGGCTGTAGCTTTGTCATCCGCTGGACTGTGGCTGGGTCTTTAAAGGTTCGCCCTGCTAAAATTGTTTGGGCTCCAGCCTTGTGTGTGCACGCACACCTGAGAGGTTTGCTGACAGCCGTAGTGTGGACACATTCAGGATTTCATTTGTGAAATGACTGATCCAACTTTGCTTTCTCCTCCGAGGGGGTGGGGATGCTTTTTGTTATTAATATTCAGCTCGCACATCCATGGTGGTCACATCTGCTTTCCTTTTATAATTCTAACATGCTAATTAAACTGAAGAGGTTGATATAATTTCATTAAGGAAAATAATTTCATAGCATCGCCGTTGTTGGATCAGTTGCATATTAGTAACAGCCCAGGCAGTCCAAAGCGAGATAATCTGTTGACATAGCCAGCATGCTTTAGGCAGTACTGTGCGTGATACTCTATCTCCTGCTGCCTTCTTTTATGTGTGGAAGAGCAGCAGCATGGTTTATACCGTGCAATGTACCTACCTGAGCCCCCTCTTACTGACACAGAATTTAAACTCAATACTCTCACGGTTAAACCCCACTGACTCTCCACATATGTTTGAAAAGGAAAAGTTGGATATAATTTATTACATTTTCCCTTATTTCCCCCCAGATCTTCCAACCAGTGCCCGATGTTTCATAATGCATCCTGTATTTGCAGTTTGATTTTCTCCCCTGTTGCTGCCTGGATGCTCCTTGCAGACAACAGGGGAGCAGACCTGGTGGATGACTAGTCGGAGCAGCCGAAGTCGCTGCGCGGAGTGTGCTGGCACGCAGGCTTGGCAGACCCACTGACACAGAGACCCCGATTTCAGTCTGCTGAATCGCTTGCAAATGTAGCCTGGTATTAGGCATTTGTTCGCTTCAGGCAAACCATAGTAACCTGGGGACACAGGGCACACATGTGTGCATGTGTGTGTACCCGAAGGTATCCCTCGGAGCTGTCAGGGTGCAGTTGAGACCCTCGGGAAGACAGCTGGCAGGGCAGTTGCTAAGCCCCATGGGAAGCACTGGGGTAGGGAAGCAGCAGCTTTAATTCAGGGTGAAGGTGCTTGAAGGGCTCTTGCCTCCACTCCCATGAAGACACCTGAGCTTCCCAGAGGCTCCAGAGCAGTGCTCCTGGCAGCAGCAGATTGCTTCAGAGTCTCTGAAATGGGGGAAGTAGTTGCGTGGGTCAAGAGCAGGCTTCCTCATCAGGCTGTGAGCTCAGGTTTTTTGTGATAGCAGGCTGTCCGTCCTCGATGGGGAGAGGCTGGCTCGTGCCAATTGCTGCTGCTAGGTTTGGGGTCTCTTGTGATACCATAAACAATGCAATTGCCTTGCTGAAAATTGGAGAGCGCCTTGGGGTGTTGCCACAGTCCTGTCTGTCTTCCTCCTTTCCTGAGTCAGGACCACACTTTTGTAGCTGCTGGCCGAGGACTACCCAGCTGGGGCAGTTGCTCATGTTTCCGATTGGGAAACAGTCATCACTCACAGAGGGCACTGACAGCACAGGCAGGTTGCTAAATGCTTGCGTGTGGTCAGCTGATCCTCTCTCCCTTTTTTCTTCCTACTACAAGAGAAATGTGAGCAAGTTTGGCATTTACGCTTTCACCAATCAGCACTGGAGTTGGATGAGAGCAGCGCAGCACTATGTGTAACACAAGTGGATTTGGGGCAGGAAGAGATTGTCATCTCTTCTGTAGGTTTCATTTTCAGGAGAAAAATACAAACAAAAAACCTCTCACTCCATCCTGGACGTAGTATACGTAGTAAAAGTGGAAATACCTGGAGTGGAAGCTGGAACTGAATCCATGATGCATTTCATGTTATTTTTAAAGCACGTGCTGGTGGGCTTGGTTTTCAGGCAACAAAAGCTTAGCTTTGCTATGTCAGCTCTGAGTGTCCTCCTTCAGGTGAAGCGCTCTGGAGGTCAGGAGGGTTTCTTCTTGGAGTGGAGAGGTCAGGATCTGATGAGTAGTCCACAGCACAGCTTCATCTGGAGAGAACTTTGGTCTTTTCCAGCAGCCTCCCACAGCCATGGCACTACGAGAGATTAAAGAAAGAGGTGGGCTGGGCATTGAAAACTCCGGCGCTTGCTGCACGCCAGCTGGCTGGTGTCTCAGTATCTGTCTGCTTCTGCCTGGCGCTCCGTCCTCACCGTGCTGTGAACCACGCGGGCTGCTCGCCATCCCCACTGCTCTCTGTCCCCGCATGCTTGCTTGGTGATTTATAACCTGCCCAGGGGAAATCCCAGCCCCTGTGTGGCTGCAGCCGTGCAGCGCAAGGAGCTGCGGTCCCACGCGTGTTGCTCAGGGGTAGTTGTCTGACAGGGTGTCCTCGGGACTGGGAGTGGGCTGCGGGGAGAGCAGCACGAGGCTGGAAGGCGCCTCGTGGCTCTGCCGAGGGCTGGTTTTGGGGGAGGCGGTTGCAGGGAGTGCAGCCCGTGCAGCTGCACGTGGTCCCACTGTCAGCATGCCACGGAGGAGCCAGGGCGAGAGCTGGCAGGGGCTGGGCTTGGGGCTTCAGCTTGTTCATCATGCTGGGCCCTCACATTGTGTGAGAGGTCATTAAGAGATAATAGCAGAGGGCATCTTCTGTAGTCAGATTCATCTCTTCGAGGTGCAACACTTCAAACCACTCCTGCTGTCCTGTCCCCTTGGAGGGCTCTGTGTGTGCTCAGAGGTGTGATCAGGAGACGTCTGGGGGCTCTCCTCATTTTCTGTGGGGGCCACGGGGCAGCCTCTAGCACGGCGATCCCTGTGTTGCCAGAGCACAGCAGCACCAGGAGCAGGTAGATGCACAGGGCCACTGTGCGTGCAGCTGATTCAGCAGAAGTATAAAATCAGCAGGGTTTAAGTGTCATACTCTGGCTTATGCTAAAAGGCAGCCAGCTTTTCCCACACGTGTCAGAGGGCAGAACAGGCCTTATTGGTGGGAATAGCCTTGTATCGTTTGCTTGATAACCATTGCCTGAAAACATTTCCTCTTGCCTTGGCTGACTCAGTCGCTCTCAGCTGCAGCAAGCCATGATCCTTCTAAGGGAGATGTGCATTTCCTGTAAAAGACAGGATCAAGGAAACCTTTGTTTTGCCCTTGACTCTGTGGTAGAACCTTTGTGTATTTTTAATCAGGTCTTCAGGCCTCATTTAACCCTGTTCTGAAATGACTGAGAACAACAATCCAGAGGCATGGTCTTTGTGGGGCCGGGAGGCAGAAATTACCCATCCTGGCAAAGGGCTTTGAGATCCCCGTGCAGTGTGAGAGCAGAGTGTCCTGGAGTGACTGATCTGGTAGAGCCCTTACATCTCAATGCTGACTTCTGTTTGGAAGACAGCGTTATTTTCAGGCCTATAGGAAAAATTTCCGCTGCTACTGGAAAGGCATAAATCACAATGGAGGACATTCCTGCCTGCCCATCGTCTCCATTGTTCTAGTTTAATGGCATAGTTGGCCACTACATAAACTAAACCATCTCTTTTAATATTGCTATTTCATCTTGGTTCCAGTCACAGTGTAACACATTTCTTAAGTGCTTATAGTACATCATGCCTCTTGAGAATAACTTGCAGAAATGGTTGACTTCCAAGAACAGCCACATGTGTACTGCAGTGTATTTCAGACTCTAAGCACTAGTCCATTTATCCATGCAGGCTCTCCACTTGCTCCACCTGCTGAAAGCAAGCTCTTTTCACACTATAGAAGGAGATGGAGAAAGAGAAAGTCAAACTGGAAACTGCTGCCTGTATTGTTTTGTGATTCCTTAATTGCAGAATGTTATAAATGATTAGTTCTTGGTGTTATGAAGGTGTGGAGCCCTGCAATCTATGTTGCAAATGTTAAACAGCTGATTTTGTATGACTGTTGTGTGTGGCAGGTGCTTTTGAAATAGGATATGTAGTTTTCAGCAATGCACAATCATATTGGGGGCATTGACTAGAAAATACCTTCTTTTATTTGTTTGGGATGGTTTAACCTTCACACCCCCCAACCCACTATTAAATAGGCAGTGCATAGACTTGAGAAGGTTACATAAAAATTGTGATATATAGTGAGTCTGCAATGCGATACTTCCACGTGGAAGTGGCAGAAGGTCTTCAGTACAATGCAGTAATTTCACACTTAAGCTTTCCAAGGTGGGGGAATGATATATATATATTTTTTTTTCTGGATATTGTCATATTTTTGAGGCCTTGCCAAACGACTTTCCACTGAGAAGCATCATCTCCATTCTGCACTGGGACATGTTATAGGGAAGTAAGAAGGAAGCTGTTTGACTCTGTAGCTGCACATGCACAACCTTGATTGCAATTGTTCTAATAAAACAGGGGTTTTGCTCACTGGCTGAGCAACATTGGCGTTCAGTATGTTAAGTGTAATAGTATACCTCACACCAAGTTTGTCACGTCCTTCAGAGGGGAAAAAACACCGGAGGATATTGATCATCACATCAAAATGTCATAAAAAATCATTTGTGAGTATTGTAATTGGTGGGAGTTTTTCTACTTGATGGTACAGCTGAATTCTGGAGAGTTAATAAAGTGTTTTCAAGAGTAGTGCTAAGCCCCTCTTATTTTCCTCTCAGTTTCTCGACTCTCAGGTGCCTCCTGCCCGTTCGCATACGTTTTCATCTACAACACCCCACTACTTCCAAACTCTCGGCATTGCTCACGAGCTGTGAGTGGCCATCTCTGTGGTTTTTTTCAGGCTCAAGTCACAGGAATAGCCCATCTCTGAATTCCCCCTCCCCACAGGTCCTCTTTGTACTGTGCGTGACTGCTTCTGACGTGGTCCGGATGAGTCTGGATTCACTTGTACCACCAGGCTCAGCTGATTTTGCAGCAAACAAACAAAACAAACCCGCCAGGGAAAGAGCCTCCCTTCCTCCCAAATGTTGCTGGGTAGAGAACAGGTTTGGAGCATAGATCTTACAGAGGTATATTCCCCAGCTTGATGCTGGTGTATTTGAGACCATCCCAGTTTTCTTCTGTTGACTTCAATCTCGATAGGCAGTGCATGTGTTTGAGTTTCTGAGTTTGGTACTCTCTCGGCTGTGTCTCCTTCCCAGCGTTGCCACTTTGAGTTCAAAAATTGCATGCCTTGTTCCCAAAACACTGAGATGGTTTTTAAAGTCCTTCCTTTAAAGACCTTTGTTAAGCCTTTTATATTCTTTCTACCTTTCTTGTTTCTGAGCCACTGAAGTGTTGTCTTGTTGTCCTTTATTCTTAAAAACAACAAATATGGGCTTTCCAGCAGTTACTTGATTCCAGCGGCATTAAGAAAGCGCTGCTATTGTATAAGCTGGAGAGCTGGCTCGGTGCGGAGCTGTGTGCACGTGTCAGAAGGAGCCCGCTCGTCCCTGTGCCAGCCGGGCTGTGTTTGCACCCCTGGCCTGGCAGCAGCTGAGGATGGCTGCCCGGCTGCTCGTGTTGGGGCTGCCTGGCGCAGCAGGGGCCACGTCTCCGTTCCCTGCTGAGAGGAAATCGCCTCAGCCTTTGTGCTCCAGGGCAGTGAGACAGCTTGGATTGCATCAGGACCTTTCCAAGCCTTTGCTTCTCGGCTCTTCAGTCACGAGATCGGCCGGTAGCTCTTCCCTTCACCTGCTGGTGCTGTGAGGATCGGTGTCGGGGGCTCGGGGACTAGGGCAGGGGGACAGGCAGTGCCCCAGGCCCAGGCCATGGGGGCAGGCCCTGAAAGAGCAGGACAGCTCCTGCCCCGGGTGCCCTCCAAGGTTGCGGGGTCAGCTCTGTGAAATAATTAAAATAAAGAGCTGAAAGATGAGCTTGAACCCCTTCCCTGAGGTCTGCCTTGCCTTTGAGACAGCCTGTGTGTAGCACAACTTTGACCCCATCTCTGGGTTCATAGAAAATGGGTCAAACAGGGTGCAGAAAACTCGGGCAGGAAGTCCAGGATTTATTTATTTTTAATGTTTTTTTGCTGTGTTGGCAGAGTGCTCTGATGCTCTTAATTGTTTCCAAGCAGGTACCCTCTCTCTCTTTGTTCTCACACATGAAGGATCCTTTCCAATCCAGAGCGATTCCGCTCAGTGCAACTGTGTATTCCTCACACGTGTTGTTGTTTAGAGAACCATTAAGATGCATGTGGTATACTTTACAATGTACACTAAAGAGTCTGAGTCACTTAAGCATAAACGGCGTATTAATGCTTGCTGAAGGTCCTGCAGACGTACGCATTTAAGTGTCATAATGGTTTTGAACACGGGGCTTATAGACCGTGTCTGACACGTCCTAATCCTGTTGGTTATTTCCCAGTGTTGTGGACCTGCGTGCAAAGCTAGGGCTTAAATCATATGGGGGGTGTCAACAGCTCCTGCTCGGCAAGGGGTAGAGAAATAGGCAGTGACAGAGGTGAGCTTGGGAGACAATGTGATTGACGGGGGGGCACACAAAGGAGAAGGACTCTGGCTTGTGAGAGGCTTTTCTGCGAGGTTCCAATTAGTGTCCTGATTTACAAATCCTGCCCTTAAATCTGCAGCCTCCCAAGGTCAGTTTTAAAGGGACGTGGCATAGGGTTGATGTTTGACTGTGATGAAGGCTTGTAAATCAACGTGTTCTGACAGAAACGGCAATCAGTGGAATTATCTCCATCTATATAATTAAAAGAAACAAAACAAGACATAAGCAGGGTTTGCGTTTTTTGGACAGGATCATCTTGCCCACCTGCTGTCTGTGCAGCTCTTGCACTGCAGCATTCTTCCCGTGCATCTGAAATAAAGTGAAGTGAGAGCAACTGTTTGGACTGTGCGGTGAGGAAAAGGCATGCAGCATGACAAGTAAATTAGATTTGAAAAATGCTTTCACTACTAATAGGCTACTATGCTGTTAGGCATTTGGTTTTAATCCTGATTTTTCAGTGGGCAAACTTCGTTTTCAAGCATAAGGAGAGTTCTTGGGTTTGCAAACGTTTGCAATTTGTGCCCCTTGCTGACTTGTCTTGACTCCAGCCCAGGAGGAAAACCGGCATTGCGCTGAGTCGCTTTGTGTTGCTGGGGGTGAAGTAGGGGCCTGCCTTTAATTGCCTGCCGTTATTCTCCACCAGGGCTGGATGGAAAACAAAGGTTCCAGTGGGCAAAGGCCACAGTGAAAGTGTTCGGTAGGTGGAAGAGTAGAAGAGGAGAGAGCTGCTCCTGTCTGCCTGCTTTTTACACTCAAAATGGATATTGGCCACATCACAGCTCCTAGGCGTGCTGTGAGAGACCCAGGTTTGGATCACTTTCCTGCTTGATTTCAGGTCTGTCCTTCTAGATTACATCCTGGGTGTGTGAAACTTTAGTTGATTGTGTCGTGCTTCCAAAATCAATATATTCCAATAAAACGCTTTAGATTAAACAAAAAATATTTTTTTTGACTGGAGACTGTTTAGTAGAAAAGTTTCAACCAGGTCTGTTTTCTAGAGGCTTCCCTCAGGGCTGGACCTTGTTTCTGGTGTGAGAGACTTGTTTGACTAGCACCTTTGCCTTTGTTGTCCTGCGTCCCTAAAGCTTAATTCATTTTCCCCAGCTAGTATCAGTTTGGCTAGTAAATGATACTTAGACTCGTTACAGCCCATGACTGTCATCTTGTGAGCACTGCAGCCACAACACCTCGTGGTTCTGTAAGCAGTGTCTGATCACTTATGGTCCGTATCCCAGGGCCTGCTCTCCCTCCCCACACATCTGGCAAGGCATGCGGGTGCATGAGATGCACAAGAAAGGTGCAGTCACACACCTCCATCGGCTCCTCACAGCTGCTGGTCGCTTTTCTCCCTCCCTGGCTCTGCTTGTCCAGGACCGTTCACAAACACTGCTGGTGAGGTGCCATGCCATCGTCTTGGTGAGGAATCTGTGCTCCCCCTGCCTTGGCACCTCTGGTCCACATCTGGACCACGTGGCTCAGGGCTTTCATTTTTACCAGTGGCTGCACAGTGCTTTAAGGGGTGACAGCCCCGCAGAGCTCACTGCCTGCTTTGAACTAGTGAAAATAATCCTTCATAATCCTGATCTGGGTGTTTTTTTTTTTTTTTCTTTCTTTCTTTTCTTTTCTTTTCTTTTGGCTTCCCATGTCAGTCTGGAAAATTTATGCTGCTCTGAAGGAAACATTCCACTCATCTGCAAGCTACTACAGCTGCTGTGTGAGTAATAAAGTATGAAAGGGAGGAAGGGAGAAGGGAGAAGAAAGATGGGACCTGGTGTTTCATATGGAAAGCATCAGGCCAGAAGTGGCTTTGTTTCCGACACGTGGACAGTGGAGAGGCTGCATTTGCTGCTCAATGGAAAATCTGTGCCAGTGAAAAGAAACCTCTCTCATTAGTGACTAGATCAGATGGGGAGGAACTTCAGTGTCTCTGGCTTTTATTTTTAAATTTGTCTGCATTTTAAAATACTAAGGGAGAAACAAGGGCAGTGGACTGACTGACAGCGATTACAACCAGTTTGGGCAGAATAGCTCTTTTCTGTCTCCATCTGAGATGCTCTCCCAGCCACAGACAGCCCTCCCCCAGCTGTTCATAAACTGTGCCAGCACCTCCAAATAGTTGTGAACATCTGAGAGTTGCTGTGCATCAGGCAAGGTGCATGTTGTTTTTATTTGGTTTTGGTTTGTGCTATTTTAGGATAGTGTAATAGCGTGTTTGTAGGCTTTCCTGCACAATCAAGGAAAACAGAAGCTTGCTTTCAGCATTGAGAAAGGTGCTTCGGATGTAACCAGAAGCCTCTGAGTGTTGTGGCTTTCAGAAACACATGAAAGCAGGGGGATTGCAGTCAAATACTGGGAGGAAGGGGTGTTTCTGTCTGGTCTGACCAGAGGAAGGAGGCACTTAGAGCATCAGAGATCTCTGCTATCTTGAAAGAAGAGGTAGATTGCTGTAGATTGTGAAGTGCTGACATGACCCAGTGAAACGGATTGTAAGGTGCTTCTGTTGTAAGTTTGAAAATTTTAGAGTAAGTGGCTGTCACCTGGTGTAGTACAAGCACAGCCTAGGGTGGTTTCCACCTACATACTGTAGGAAAACCTAATCGTCCAAGAGTTGAGTCCCTGTTCAACAGGACACCGAGTGGTTACCCTAGGCTGAAGAATTCTCTTCAATGGGACTGTGGATTATATCTCCATGTAGTGAGAGCTAGATCAGCTGCAAGGCCTTGAAATTTGGCATTTTGTTTGAGCAATCTGTGTCTCTCGTCAGATGTACTACTGTGATAAAATGGGAGTTTCTTTCTCCTTTCCATTTCTTTATGTTTAAGTGGAAAAGATCAAGGAAAACTTTGACATCCATTTCTGAACTGGTTTTTCTCTCTGTAAAAGGGAAGAATAGCATCCCCATCACACGGGGAAGTGCAGACCAGTGAGTCAGATCCTGGGCTAATGCAGGCTGATGCAGATCTGCCAAAGTCCCAGTGGTGATACGCAGATTTACGCCGGCCCAGTGTCTACAAAGTCACTTGACACCTTAGAGGAGAATGGTCTATACAAATCCCAAATATTGTCAGGATGTGGAAAAAATACCAGGATGTGGGCAAAAAACAGCACGCCCATTTTAATGATTTGATTAAAACAATATTGCTGCTCTATGGCTCTCATAAATGTGCTTCCAATGGTGTCAGGGGAGGAGATGGTCTCAAGTGCCGTAACAAGAGGGTGCATTTTTTAAAATGTTGCGCAATAGGCTGCTGAGTTGTGCTCTGACCGTATCGGCTTAGTTCTGTTTTGCAGTGAGCATGCCTGAGGCATCCCATAAATACCGTTTCTCCCCCCACCTTCAGCTAATAAATAATGGAAACTCTACTGGAAATAAATTTTCTTTCCATGAAAGAGTGGGAGGTCTTGAGTGGCTCCCTATAAAACAAAGGATGTAGCATGGTTTGTTTGCTTTGGTTTTTCAAATGAAGAAAACGTGGGGGTGGGAAGGGAAGAGATGTTTCTAAGCTCTAAACGTGCTCTGTGCAACGCTGCAAGGTAGTGTGGGCACTGCTTCCCCCAGGACGGTGGATACCCACCCGCCTGTGAAACGAAGACAGATGAGAGAGGTCTCCGAGCAGTCTCAGTGCATAGGAAGACAGAAGGATCCTGCTCCAATTTACCCTCAGGCTCTCATATTCAGCAGTGGAAACCAACCTGAAAGTGGGTGTAAATGAGGGTCTAGAGGAGCCTTTTGTGCAATTCCATGGGCAGTTTCTTCCAGGGGTCAGATAAATGAGCAGAATGGTCTTTTTTACCTTGAAATCAGCTTCTGTAAGTAAATCCACTTCAAAGCCTTCTTGTAAACATGCGTCTGAGCTGAAGGAAGGCCATGGGTGTTCCCATTTCCAGAACCCATCGCGCACGTGTGCTGTTCCAGGTTGGCGGAGAGGCTGGGTTTGTGGAGCTGGCGGCTTCCTCCCGGCTGGCTGGAATCTGAAGCAAAGCTGTGTCATCTTGTATCGTGTCATGGACAGCCTCTGGGGCTGGAGTCTGACTGCTGCTTGGCCTCCGAGGTTGAGAAGGATCGCAGGAGAGCCTGTGTTCTGCAGCGGGATGTGACTGGCTAATTTCGAAGGCAAATGAGGTTCGAGAGCAGGGTGCACATGATGAAAAGGCATTTTCAGCCACTGCCTTAATCCAGCAACAATAAACTGCATATAAGCAGGTCTGGTCCAGTGCTAATGTCTGAATTTCTGAATTGCTAATTAGCAGCTCTGCTAATTCAGAAATTGCTAATTCAGAAATTAGCACAGAAAAAAAAAATGCTGTTAGATCATCAAATTCTTTTGCCCAGGTGCCATTTCTTACTGTATGCCTCAATAGAGCCTTCTGCTCTCATTGGAAATCCACCTAGCACGAGGCCCTGGAAGCCTTGAAAGCATGTGCTAAAACCTCATTGAGGGGAAGAATATCTAAAAGCTTTTTTTTTTTTTTTTTTTTTTTTTTTTTTCTTACCTGAATCTAATTCCTCACACTCCTGTATTCTCTCTTTTCTTTATGAGGACCTCCATTGCTTTGTTTGAGTTTATCCAATTCATAGCTGCGTAATGTGATGCTTTTTCTCATCTTTATTAACTCTTTCAAGGATTTGCATCTAACTGTGAAATGAGACCCCTGCTCATTGACTGGAGATTATAATAGCGACTGTGGAGCAGACGTGATAAATAGGAACAAATGTGCATGTCCCTTTCAATTTTGTCATACTTTCCATCTTCGTGTTCCCTCCAGTTTTCCCATATATATCAGATGCTAAGAATGTATCCCCAAAACCACAGTGGTCTTTTCTGTGTTTTATCTGCTCAAGGTCTCTTTTCAGCCTGACTGGATCTCTGCTTTGTATTTAGTGTGCATGCTGTGTTGCTGTTTTTTCCATAAATGCATTAATTTGTCTTTCTTCGAATTCAGTCTCAAGGATTTATTTCCTGCCCCTGTGTGGGTTCCTTTATATACTGCCTCTCTCTGCTGGCATGACAAAAAAACTTTAGCGTTCACTCCTTAAGCCCTTTTCCCTGCTTTTCTTCACAATGAAAGCTTTTTATCAGTTTCCTTAGTTTTCTGATTTGTTTTTATTAAGCATGTTTTTATACTGGGGACTGTGATCCATCAAAGTAAACGGAAACAAAAAAATGAGGCCAAGTTTTTGTTTGTTTGCTTAAGGAAACAGATCAGAACTTAAGTGGGATGAAGTCAAAACGGTGCTGAGGATTTGATGTGATGGCAGCTGATTCAGAATCAGCTGGCTGTTGACAGCAGGTAGTGGAAACCCTCAGCATTTGAAGAGTCTAAAAACAAATATAGCCACAGGGCTGAAAATTGCACGGTGATAGTAGTGACGGGAAGAGTACGGTTGCTTTGAGTTTCTGTCCTTTGTTCAGAAAACAGCATCCATATGCTGCTGACTGTTGAAGACCAAAGTTTTTCTTCATCACAGTTCATTTGAAACAGCCCCTTGAATTTCCATGCCCACCCAGCACACCTCTGTCCTTCCCTTCAGCACCCTCGTGTAGATCCCGCGGCAGAGGAAGGATGCCGGCATAGGTGTGCAGGGAGCTTGGAAGGCACCGTCGGGAGCATAAATCCTGTTGGCCATTGACATGGGCTAACCCTGTGAAGCTGTGAATGTGTTTCTGGGCTCTGTTTACCACTAAGAACCATTCCAGCATTTCCACGGGCTTGCTGCACCGCCCTGAAGCCTGCAACACGGGAGCCTGGAACGGCACCGACACCGTTTCCACCTCTCCTTGCAGCTGCGTTGCTGAGTCAGTGCTGGGCAGGCAGCTCGGCGTCGTCCCAAGGCTGCTGGAAGCGATGGAAGTAATTCCCCAGGATCCAAGCAGGTTCTGGACTGGGCCCAAGAGAGGCAGGACCGGTGCGTCCTGGCCCCGCTGCCTTGCAGGAGGATTTGAGGAAGCCGCTAGTGTAAGGCAGAGGAGCCTGCCTGAGCTGGGGGCAGGCGTTCCCTGCTGTGAACTGTGGGACTCTGTGCGAGCTTGGCTGGTCAGCCTGCATGCTGCACCCTCCTGCTCTGCTTGTCTGCTTTGCTGCCTTTAACCATCGCCACTCCTTTGAGGCAGCTTGGGCTGCTTGCAAGAGGAGGCTTGCAAAGGGATAGTCTCCTGGTGTTTTGGAAGATGCATCGTCCCCTTTCCTTCCTGTGCAGGAAGAAAGCTGCTTGCCCCATGTGGTGTCTGCTGGGGTTATAACAAAATAGTGAGGCCTCACTACATAGTAATGAGCTGCACAGCTGGTTGAGGGCAGCAGAGCTGTGCTGGTTTTTGCTGGGTTGTGCCTCTGTGAAAACTGTTCTCAAAAACTGTAGTCTTTCTCCTCTATATTCAGCAAGCCTTTAAGAGAGATTGTCCTTGAAGAGCTTCAGGCAATACAAAATAACATCACAATGCTGTTGCTAGGCTGGCCAAAGAAATAAAATCATCCTGTGGGGTAGTAGCCATTTTTTTTTCTTTCCAGAAGTGCACATACCAGGTGTACAAAACTGGGTCTGTAATCATGTGTGGGAACTGGCAGCTTTCTCAAGCACAGATGCGGTAGCAAGCACTTCCATGAACAGTGCAGAGGTCCTGTTGTGAGCATCTTTTAGGGATGTTTGTGTGGAGCACAAGGACTATAAAGAAACGTGTTCTGAACAGTGTGCTGTTGCAGATGTTCTTGCAGACCAGCATGTAACAAGCTAAATGTTTTAACAAAAATTAAGGAGTAAAAATGAAGAAAGGATCTGCTACAATGAGGTATCACGGAGCATCAACCTTATGACTTGATGGTGTGATTGCACTGACAGGTCCACATCGTGGGTGTATTCTTCAATTTAATAGCTTCCTGGTGGAGGGATATGCAGAAAATCTGCTCTCCATCCAGGTGCTAATCAATACAAAAGTCTAAGATCAGAGATAAAATATGAACAAGAAAATAGTGGTAAAGCAGTACTCTGTGCATACCTGTATTTCAGTACTGGGAGTGAGGAAGGACTTTCTCCTTTAACCACTGTGCCAGTGGATTTGTGTAGTCTGGGGCAGCAAAATTCTCTAGCTGTACCCTGGTGAGTCACAGACCTGACACCTGCAGTCTTGCAAGTCGTGCAAAGTTGCCTTTTTGAAGCTCACATTTTCCAAGAGCAGTGGCAGAGCTGTTTCAGCAGAGCAAAATACATATACTTTCATCTAACACCCAGCGTTTTAGAGCATTCAGATGTCTGATGTGATGGCCGAGCTTTGGACAAACAGGATGCCTCACAGCCACTGCCCATGGAGAGCAGGGAGCTGTAGCATGCCCATTTTACAGGCTGGGAATTTGGGACACCCCAGTGCTCAGTTGTCACAGAGAGGGAGCCGAGAGCAGAGCCTGAAAAGGATACCCATTCCCTGATCTCCATTTTAATTAAATTCTTTTTGCAATTGTCTTCCCTGGCAGTTTAACTGGTGGAATGTGGTCTAGCAGAGGAATTTTTGGCTGCAGATTTGACAGTATTTTTCTGGGCCAGATCCTCGCTTAGTGTAAATGCAGATAACTCCACTAGCTACGATTACAGCACTAGCAATTTACTCCTCCCTCTGAGAATCTGGGCCTGGCTTGCAGACAGTGGGCAGTGTCATATAATTTGTTCTTTTTAATTTTAGGCTGTCTAGACACTTTTACAGCACCCCTTTCTGCGAGAACCTGGTGCCAGCAGCTCTAGAGCAGCACTGCACTTCTCTGGTGAGAGGAGCTTGGTAAACACAGTGTGGAGACAGTGCGGGGTGCTCAGGCTCAGCATTTCACCTTCCTTCTGTAGGATTTGGCTTTGGTCTTCATGCTTTTGTGTTGGAGATGTGGCAGAGGGGAATCATGGAAGGATTTCTTCCCTATGGAGGGGAAGAGAGTCTGTTGTTCACCTTCCTCCTTTTTTTTTAATACTATGTCCAAGCTGAGTGCCAGAGAAAGACATCTAGTGCAGATGCAGCAGTTCTGGGGTGGTTTTTTGTTTCATCAGTAGATGAAACCTTCTTTCTGTGGGCAAGAAGGCCTTTCTCCTGGCTTTAAAAGCCATTTGCTGGTCCTCCATGTGCCACCTGGGGTGGTGCGGGGCAGACTGCAGGCTCCTCAGGCAGCAGGCGCAGGGCCTGGCTTTGACAAGAGCCTCACATGTGCTGGCCGTGGTTAAGCAGATGATTAGCTAGGACTGTTTTTCTTCCCCTTCCATTCTCCTGCCAATTCCTGAGCTACTTGCCGGGATTGTCTGTAAACTCTTTTTGCGAGGAGCCAAACAGAAGGGCCACGGCTCTGACCGGGCTTTGGCAACAGCAGCAATATATATATATATATATATACACACACACACACCCTTTTACTACCATCCCTTCAGTGTGAATCCAAATGCACTTAGCTCAACCCCTAATCCTCATAATATTTTTACAAGATTTGCTGTTCATAAAGTCCCACCTTCTGCAGTCACATTATTGTTAACTGCCTGCATTTATGTGCCTGTCCCCAGCCCACAAAGGAAGGGGCTTCATGGCTGCAGAAAGAAAGCCTGAAGGCAGAGATCCTAAAGCAATTAGAAGCAAAATCTCTTCAAAAAAAAACACACAATACAAACAAACAAACAAAAAGAAAAGAAAAGAGCACATAATGCACATGATATTTATGGGTTTCCACCTGAGCTTGATCAATACTAATGAAGCAGAGCTCTCCCAAAAAAGCAGCTTGCACGAGAACGGGGAAGAGATTCTTTGTGCAGCCTGAGGATATGGAGAGAGACGGCTCCCCTGTGAGCTGCTGCAGGAGTTTGCACCCCTTCCCCCACGCTCAGCAGAGCCTGGAACATATGACTGGCCACGTGCAAGGTATCGCAGTGTTAATAATGCCGCTGTATTGATCAAATTGGGCTGCTTTGTCCCCAGGGACATCTGGGGGGATTTGTTCAAGCTCTTAAGGCTGTGCCTCCTAAAGAGCATTTTCCAGTCCTTTCACTAGGCGAAGGGTGTGCTGTGCTTTTTGTCCCAGCCAGCAGGAGCGATGCTTTCAAAAGATTTCATGGTGTCCCACCACCTACTGCCTCTATCTTTCCTGCTCTCACGGCTTCCACCTTATTCCCACACAGAACTGGCCATGTCTCAAGCTTAATGTGCAGCAAGGTCCGATTTTCTGCCCTTGGAGAGCTCCTCAAGGCTGTAAGCACCGCTGGCCGCTGGAATGTGGATAAACACAGGGTTACGGGAACAGGAGAGGCTTCCTCTTTGCTTAGAAAGTGAGCAAAACATCGGTAAGAAAGCAGCAGAGAAGGAAAACATGTGCAGGGTGGTTTTGTTTCCCTCCCTCCGCCTCCAGGCTGATATTCATGACCTTGTTAAAAAGATTGGTCTGCTTCAGAGACTGCACGTGGTCATTTTTAAGTGTAGGGAGAAACCAAATGTGGCTTTTATTTTTCCATCTGATAAATTGCCAATTGCAGGTTTTACTTACAGAACACTCTGAGTAGTCTGAGGAGAACACGATCACCTTGATACTATATTTATGAGTAAAAATGGTATGAGGCAAAGAAGGCTCTTAGCTTGCATGTAAAGATGACTTTTAATGCAGTTTTTGCTTCCAGGAGTGCATCGTTAGTTGTGGTGGGGAAGGGACACATTAGCAGTCTTTGCAGGAGGACTGAAATGCCTCGGGGGACGCTCAGAGGCTTGCAGGGTCAATTTGACTTCATGCTTCTTTGACAGATGTCACGCGCTTGGCGCTGTAGTGATGGGAGATCTGCAGAGCAGGGATACCTGTGGTCTTGGCAGGGAAAGGTTAGGGATGTAAAATGGAGGAAATCCCGCTAAGCCTTGCTCTTGCAATGGGGAGCAGTCTTTGGGATGTTCACGCTGCCCTCTGGAACATGTCCGCATGTTGCTAATTGCTGTGTTGACTTCTGCAGGGACGGAGGATGGCAACAGTCAGGAGTTGTGCCTGAATTATTGTTCTCTGAACATGTAGGCTGCCGGCAGCACCACCTATAGCTAAGGCAGCGCATTTTGGGCCTGTTTCTCTCCGTTTCTGAGTCTGGGTTCCTGGACTGCTGGGACTGAAGCAGATCCCTCCAGCAGCTAGCAGCACCAGGGATTTTGGCTCTTGTTCCGGCTCTGATATCATTGCAGCCGCCTGGGAAGCGGAGCCGGCGGGAGGAGAAGCGGCGAAGGGCTCCCAAGGAATGTTCCCCATGAGGCAGAAGCTCGGCCTGCGGTCTCTTGTGCTGCTCCTCCTTGCCCAGCATAAAGGTTACCTTTGTATGTTTACAACCAAAATAAAATTGCAGCTCCTGAAAGCTGTAATTTGTACTTGGGGGAACATAATGTTTGTGTTTAGCTGTTGCAGGGATTCTACCATAGCAGAATGACAGAGGTCTGAAAGTGTTTGGGCTGATGATAGCTGGCAACAGACCCCGCCTTTGGGGGCTACTAAAAACAGCTTTACTTGAGCAATGTTGGAGATAAACAAAATGACAAGGAGAATTGGTTGTACCATGAGGAAGAGGACGACTGCTGCTGCAGCAGGAGAGACTGTCATTATTCAGTGGCAGAGCACACGTTCTTGCTCTTCCCCTTCCCACAGCCCCAGCCAAGGGAGCCTGGCTGCGGTCTTCCAGGCCATGACAGTGGAGACTTCCATCCCATCGCAGAAAGACATTAGAGGGAAGGTGAGGCCTGCGGCCAGCACACAAAAGCAGGCTTAACGCAGGAGGCTTAAATAGACACGAAGAAGAAAAATCAGGGAAAATAGGACACTTAAGGTAAACTAACTGATTTTTTTAAACGTCTGAGTGGGAAATAAGCCAGTTAACGTCCACTATTGGGATTATAATGACTACAGTGTGTTTTCTCTTTTCCTTGTTGGTAAACAGTTTATGTTTGTTTCCTTTCTGGAGATGGGTGAGGGACCAGAGCTCCCTGCGGCGTGTTTGGTGCTGAGTTGGAGCCACGTGTGGTCGCTTAGTCAGTAAGGCTGCAGTGCTGCGGACGTGCCATCTTCCAGTTCCCAGCATCATCAGCAGGGCCTTTTCGTCTTGGACAAAGGCACAGTGTCGGGTTTCATCCGACTTGCTCTAATAGAATACTTGAGGATGGGGCTGGGAAGCCAAAGGCCTCATAAGGGCCTGTCAGCAGAGTGGCTGCTGGAAGCCCTGTGGCATTGTCAGCAGAGAGATGCTGGATGCCCTCAGCTCCGGAAGGTGGTGCTGAGTGTTGTGCTCAGGGACATACCTGGAACATACCTGGAATTAATTTGGGAACTCTCCCAATTAATTTGAGGGGACAAGTGCCAGCAAAAACTTGTGACAAGGTCTGGCAATCTTGCACAGTATTCTCCAAAACTTTCCAGGGAAGTTTTGCCAGGAGAAAGAGTAGGTTTAAGAGAGAGCATGAAAAGGGGCAGTGGCTTGCCTTGCCAGCTAAGCTCCTGCCAAAGTGAAGAGGGTCGCTGAGGAGGTGCAGTGTGAAGGAACAAGGGAAGGAGAAGGTGCTGGTGGGAGAGGAGAGACTGAGAAGAGCCTCTGGGAGGTCCTTTGTGAGACAGCTGCTTCATCACAGCACCCAGCCTCTGCTTTTCACCAGCCTGCTTGCAGTAACACAGTACCACCCTCTGGGACTTGTGGTGCTATAGTCTCTGCAGACTTGGGATTCGGCAGGTATCCATGCGGGGCATTTCTGTGAAGGAAGTCATGATGGCTTATGGTAGTTTGATCCTGTAATGAACTACAAAGTCTCACAGAAAAGTCTTGAATTGACCATGGCTGCTTGGATGCTGGGAAGCTGTTTTATCTTCCAGGAATACCAAGACATTGCATTCCTTCTAGGCTATTTTCTGGCTGCTACTGCTATTAATAACTTTGTCCTGAAATAGCACTTTCATATTGCAGCATATTAAAATCCATAACAACTGGGTGGGTGTCCACAGTCAACAGACTGAAGAAAGCGAGCCAGAACGAGAGCCTTGCTGGTGTAAGTCTTCTCACAGAGGTGTGCTGACTCTCAGCACCTGCTGATCGGACCTGCTGAGCTTTCTCAAGTCCACAAACAGCAGGGCTCTTGGTGGCATCTCTCAGCTGTCCATCCCGTGCTGCAGCTACTAGCCCTATGGCCTGCTGCAAACCTCAGTGACGCAGGTATGGTCTCCTTCATTCCACAGGGAGGAAGCAGAGCCTGCTCTAGGTCTGACAGTGCACCTTGAGTTGCTGATGATATCCACAAAAGGCCCTGTCATGTCTCCTTTTCGTTTGATCTGATGCATTTTGGGGATGCAGATCTCCTCAGATGCCTGTGGGCAGCTGCCTGTGTTGCTACTGAGTGGATAGGCCAATGCTGGCAAGATCTTTTCCAATGTGCTCCATCAAATTGCCTTAAAAGAGAACTGTGCTGCTTTTATCAGGGTGTGTGGCAGCCCAAGTGCACTGCCTGTGAGATTTGAGGCTGGATCTAAATCCCTGATGGCTGAAGTATTGGAACAAATGCCTTGGCAGTGCAGTGTAGAAAATAAAAGCAATGGAAAAACACCCTTGGTGGTGATGGAGCACCATTTAGAGGGCACCCGCTTTTGAATGATAGGCAAGTTTGCCTGCTGTAAGATGTTCAAGCATGAAGACTGTTATTTCTCTACATTGATGGTTAAAACTCTGGTACAGAAGTGGTAGTAACCAGTTTGTGAGTACCTCCAAATACACTGCTGGCCCAAATTAAGAAAGAGAAAGAAAAAAAAAAATCCTAGCATCAGGATGTCTGAAGATGGTGGTGTTCTAAATTCTTCCAATTTTTCCATTTGGGTCACATTGTTCCTAATAAAGTAGACAAGATTTGTAATATAAAATAACCATCTCCAGCCGTCAAAGGACATGTCAAATTCTGCTTCACGTAAGCCAGAGTTAAATGGCGCTAATCAAGAGCAGAATTTCATGGAGTTTGAGTGTTGGCAAGGTACTCAGCTGATGTAAACAGGAACAATGAAATCAGTGCTGCTCTGTGCTGATTTACCCCAGCTGAGAATCCGGTTGTGCTTCCATCGCTTTGTTTCTGGTCTGAGGTTTTTTCTCAGTGTGACGGTGAAACTCGAGGCTGCTGTCTTCTCTTTTCCTTGCCCAGACTGGCATATTTATCACAGCAGCACATGCATCTTCTTGTTCTTGTAAGATAACAAATTGCCCAAATTATTTAAAAAAAGAAAAAAGCAACAAATGGCTTTTTGTAAAAGTGATCAAACAGTTGCTGTGCGCCCATTAAAAGTTTAAATTTCAGCCAAGCAGCCCACTGCTCCCTGCATGGCTTGAGGCAGACTTTGGTCCTATATGTTTATTATGGTTTAGAAGTGCTTTAGTAATGCTCTTTTATTCTTTTTTTTTTTGTTCTGACCTTATTCTACAACGTATTCCCCTCCTTCAGCCTGCTTCCTGTTTTCCCAGACAGGTCCCCACCTCTTCCTCCCCACAGCCAAAAATAATACAGAAGGGAACAGACAAAAGGTTTTTTGAGCCATGAGATGTGACAGTGAATGGGCATCATGTGCAGAGTAGATTCGGTAGTCCCAGCAGACACATACTGATTGTACAAAGTTAAGGTGAGGAACGGCACGTATTTGGGTTAGGAATTCAATGTTATGCACCCTCTCGTTTAATATGCTTTTAGGTCAGAGCAGAGGTGACTCACAACCCAGAAATCCCTCTTACGAAACGTACCGTTTATCGAGTTTAGTGATGACATCTCTTCTTCAGATTTGACTTAATTGTGAAGAATTGTGCTTGTGAATATGTTGTTGCTTGAGCCTGTGTACACATTTGTGTCAGCTGCTGAGGAGGAAATGTTAAGCTATCTGTGATGTTAATGAAACATCTCCAACTAGTACCTTTTTTCATTCATGATCCAATCTGGAGTAATTCCAAGGAATCCAGTTCTGCTGTGTAACCCCACTGCAATACTTCATAGGGATGAATCTTAATTGAGGATCGAGACCTAAAATACTGCTCTACTTTGTACGTTTCACAGTCGTCAGCATTTGGTTTTGCATATCCATTTCCTGTGAGAAGTTTACCACACTCTGGGGCATGCTTTGAACCTGATCCTTTGATTTCACTGGGAGCTAGAACTGGCAATTCAAGGGGCTAATTGTCCCGTTTTGCTATTTATAATGCTAAATTAAAGCTGCTTCCAAATGGGACAGCAACAGGTTAAACACATACTTGATGAAGTTTAGAGGAAAGTTAGCAGCGAGGGACACTAGCCAACTCACTCAAAGCCATCCAAGGTTGTTACACAAATAAATGATCTCTTCAGAAAGATTTTGAAACACACTTAGGTTATTCTATATTCCATTCTATTATGTTATTATTATAATTTCTCAAATGTTTTTTGTATGGCTACCTGTGGTGTGGACTGCGTGGCAGCAGACAGGGCATGCGCTGATGTGTAAGCACGCATGGGTTTTATCGTATTTTGATACTAGCACAATGGACTGCCTCCACTTTTGAATTCTTGATTTGGCCATCCTTAATCCTCTGCTGATGCTATTTTTTGTTGTTGTGACTGGTTGCAGATATTTTTTTCTATCTTTATTAAACAGTGAAAAAACAACAAAAGCCCTCCAAAGCCCTGGTTGAGTGTTTGCAGATTTCTTTCATCCATTTTTTTTTATCTAGATGCCTATCAAATTCAGCCATGCTTAGCTGCAGTCCTTTGTTCAGTCTCTCACAGCCAGCACACTGAAACTCTCTATGCTTAGAGCCCAAATACCACGGATTTTTAGTGAACAAATATGGCTTGTCCATTTTCAAACATAATTGTTAGATATGATTTATTTCATTGTCACTGAGTTTGGCAACAAATCTTGATTTTGACTCCTTGGGTAGAGTTACAGGTTACTCTGTTTGAGACATCTGTTTCACTACTCATTTCTGCTGGTGAAAATCGCTTATTTTTTGGCAAAAGTGGGTTTGAGCCTTTAAGCTTCAGAGGCTGATCAAAGCCTTTGATAACCCTGGTTACACCATGCCCCAGAGCAACAGGAAAATGGCTTGTGTTTATGTGGAGGTGGTGATTCTGCTGTCAGTAAATCTGCAGACTTTTTACATTAAACTGTATCTTTACCAAATGTGGTTAAGGCTTCTGACTTCAGCATCTTTTATGTGCTAAAGAAAAAGGCTGTGAAGAACATGCAGGGAGAAGGCTGTCTTGGGTCGTGATACGGGACATTCTTTGGGAGTGCTTTTGTGCATGAATAATAGTGAATGGCTTGGTTTGGCTAAATACATTTCCTTAAAAGTTGGTTATTTGTGCTGACACCAAGGGGAAAAAATGGACGCGGGTCATAATTATATTGAAGAATTTTGCAAACAGAGCCTTGGGTCATGCGTAGCATATTCACCAGAAATCACAGAGTTCAGAAGCTTGCCTGGCCCAGACTTTGCTGGCTGCTGAGACTCAGCCAGTGTTAGAGAGGACGAGACTGTCAGCTCGAGCATATGGTGAAGTTACCACAGGAAACCCAGGCTTTGCGTGTCAGCTGATCTTCGCTGACCATGTGTGTGCCTGCTTTTTGCTCTTGGGAAGAGCCTGTTGGGTAGCTGAGTGTACAGTTAACATGCCTCGTATATACGGGGGAACATGCATGCAGATATTTGCCGTGAGTTAGCTGTCAGCAAGTGGCTTACTGTTGTACCTGGTTTTAGCTGTCTTTTTCTTAATGAACTATATAACACGTAGGTAGGATGTGCCGGCACGTTACTAGGAGCTTTGTCTTAAACCCTTTGCAATAGAAATTATTTGCTATTGACTGCCTGAAACTTCTTCTTACCACTCATTCATTTCAGACTGCGGTATCCCCATTTTCCCAAGTGTATTTAGCAAAACTACTTATTTTAATACTAAAATTCCGTTTATTTTATGCTGTCCCGAATGTTAAGCTTCTGATGTACTGCAGCTTTTGACAACTAGCAACTGCCCAGTAAAAGTTGCCAAGAGGAAAAGCTGGAGGTTTTGGCAGCTGGCTGGGAACAGATGACAATCTTGGAATAGATGGACAAGAATATTGGGGTTTGTTGTTGTTCAGGAAGTAATGAAGGCTTTTGGCAGTGGGAGGAAGATATATCTTTCAAACCTTGCTTTAGGGTTAAGGACAAAAATGACATGACATTCCAGGGAAAGCAGGTGAGTTTTGGACCTCTTATTCCTCTGAACCTCAGGGCTGCCCCACAGTATCATGTTCCATATCTGGAAACCAAAATGCAAGTGGTGCTGTAGCTCAGAGCTTTTGCTGTCCTGCTGAAGAATGACAGACTGACACCAGATGCTGGACTTGGAAGCAACCCATCGTAGTTTGGTCTGAGTGAACCATGGTGACACTCACCTTAGAATGATTCTTTTGGGGTGCTTTCAGGTTGGGGAAATTTTCTCTTCCTTTGCAATCTTGAGACTTTCACAGTTATTTCATGTTACAGATGAGGCCCCTTTTTATGTGCCAGTGGAAAGTGATGGGGTCATGATGAAGGTTGGAATTTCACCTCAGCTATTGCATGTATAATTCTGCTTCACTCGTTTCAGTTTTGCTGCTCAGAGAAGCTTTTCAAGTATTGTAAACAGAGCTGGTAGATCAGACCTGCTTGTCAACCACATTTGACATTTTCATTCTCTGTCACAGCCTGATCTAAGTATCCAACTTCTTAATTAGGTTTTGGATAACTTCCAAGATCGGTGCTTGATGTCCCATTTTATCTGCAGTAAAATGGCACTTAGAAGTAACTAGCACTTCCAGATAAGAACTTCCCGATGTCTGCTGGAAAAATTCAAAATCAAGATGTTATAAAATACTTCAGCATCAATAAAACAGAGAAACCCTCTGAACATGTTGATTAGGTGTCTTCCCTGGCTGACCTCAAATCATTTTAAGTGCTGGGGCTTTGTTTTACCCTTGACAGAACTTCACTGTCACCATGCTGTTCTGTCTTTAGCTCTACAAAACACCCAGGAGGCTGGGTAGTGTAAAGACTTTCTGCTGGCTGCAGTTAGGTGAGTGCTAACCTCTGCTGAGAATGGTACACATGTGTCACGTCTTACTCTCAGAGGCATACACTGTGTTTCTCTTCCACTGTATTTCCTAACAAGTAGAGCAGTGTTGCAGTTGCTGTCATGAAGTGTCTGAAGGATCTGGTCTGGCATGTGGAAGTGTTATGGTGGATTCTACTGCTCTACACGCCCCAGAGGCCTGAGGAGGGGAATGAAGAGATGCCGTGGGTTGAAGTTGTGCAGGCAGGAAACACACAAAATTTTTATTAGGTGATGAAAATGTACCTCTTCTGGGAAAGTGAATCTTTTTGCGATTGTATCCGAAACTGAAAAATCCACATGCCAGACTGCCATCCTTTGCTAGCTGGCTTTCTGCAAGTACATGGGGTTTAGCAAAGTCATCTGCTATTATTTGTCAGCTATGAATCATCATTTCTTTTAACTGGCTAAATGGAGGCACAAGGTGCAAAGAGAATGACCCTTGTTATTCAGGGCAGATGGGTTGAAGTGGTTGGGTCACTTTTTATCCCTAGCCTGCAAAAACAGCTTGACAGCGGTCGGCAGTCTTACCGTGTCCCTGAAGGGAGCCATCTTCCCCTTCCCATTACATTTTTTGAGGCCTTTGTCACTGCAAATCCTGTGGGAACTGGGTGAGAAAGTTTAATGCCCATCAAGTTACCCACAACGTATGAACCTACAGCATGGTAGGATTTAGTTCGAATGTGACATTTATTACATCTGTTACTTCAGTCTTCCCCTCTCTTGCATGAATGTTTGAGGAGAACCTGGACATCCAGAAGAACTGACGATCATGACAGGACAACCTCGCTCCTGTCTCAGCCACTTGGGCCGCTCCATGGGCCTCTTTCCTCCCAGGCCGGTGGTGGAAGCAGAAGATGTACAGAGGTTCCCCAGTGTCTGAATCTTGCCATGTGGGTTCATATCTCTGTGGGCAGTTGTCAACATCCTGCTGCTCCCACACAAAATCGTTAGGTTTTGCTGCACTCACTGGCAGATGGCTTTGTGGGAGCAGAAACCAAAGAACCTCTTGACTGGTTTCACCAGCTCAGAGCTCAAGACAAGGGGGTGAGCTTACTTGGCCTAAAAATCACAGGTCTTGCCAGGGCAGGAGTGAAGAAAACAAGCTGTTTTCCAAATGCTGCCTCGCCGCTCCCCGGGTGATTTGGGCCAGAGCAAGGGGAAGGTCACGTAAGGTACTTGGCACACGCCAGGGAGTGCATATGGGGAGAGAAGCTTAATTCCTGCCTGCCATCGCCTGTCCTCGGCCACCACAGCAGCAGGTAGGGCCCTAGCGGGGGGCACAGGAGGGGCTGTGGCCTTAACCCTCGTCGGGCTTTGTCTGCCATGCAGCTGAGCCAGAGGCCCTTTCTGGCTCGGCGTTGCCAGGTTTTTCCCCCCTGTTGACTTGGTGGAGGGATTGAGGGGGGTGGGAGGGAGGGACTTCATTATATTGTTTCTTTTCCTTTGAGTTTTTTTTTTTTTTTTTTTTTTCCCTCTATGGGGAGATGGGCTTGATCCACTGGTTTTGGATTTCTGAGGCAGAAGGCAAGGCATGACCAGCTGGTGTCTTGAAATGGCACAGGTGCAATGGCTGCGGGAGGGGGGAGCCAGGAATAATTACAGGTTTCTGAAGCATCAGGCTTTGCCTGAAAAGGGCTCATCGAGAAACTGCTCTTTATGGAAAATTAATGGTGAAGCTGGAAAAACTGTCAGGCCTACTATTGTTGTCATCAGGGTAGTTATGCCTTAAAGCAGCAGCACCTCCCGCTTGCCTCCACGGGCGCGTGGAGCCAGAGTGCAGCTTTCTGGTCCCAGCCATTGAAATCTCATGTCACTGTCATCACATTTAATGGCCTTGAGTCCCTCTCTCTCTCTCTTTTTTCCCTTTCCATCCCTAATTTGTGATTATGCTCACTCATCACTTTGGAAGCCTTGTATTTATTAGGCCCCTAGACCTGTTTCTGCCCCACTGGATGAAGGCTAAGTGAGCCAGAAAGCCCAAATTATACCATGTGGGGAATTCAAAAGCATCACCTCTTTTGGTGCACTTAAGGGCGTCAGTCCTGAAAGACTGTGGGGCACATGTGGAAGGCTGCCCCTAAAGCCTGTTAGGATTCACCTAGGGAGAGACCAGATCCCCAGCTAAAGCCATTCCCTGGTCGCAGAACTACCCTTTATGCAGCAGCCATGCTTTTTGTGTCCATGAGAGCAGCTCTCCCTTGTTACTGTGAGCAGCCCCAGCACGGTGGCTTTCTGCCGTGCTGGTACCAAGGCTTCTGCTTGGGAGCAGTGTGAGCAGGGTCAGTAGGTGCTGGTCCCCTGGGGACAGCGCTGAGGCTGTCTGTTCCCTCCTCGGGAGCCTGTTCAGATGGACCTTTAGGGGAGAGGGGACTCGTAAATCTGAAAGCCTTGTCCCCTGTCCCTGCCCCTAGAAGGAAGTCCTTGGTGCTGGGTTAAGGTGGGCTCGGGGCGAAAAACTTCTCCTGCAGTCACACGAGCTGGCAAGGTCAGTTAACAGCAGCATGCGATGCTGTGACACTCTGCTGGGAAGCTCAGTGCTGGTTCCCGTTGTTCCCAGCTTTCTGCTGCCTGCAGGAAGCGGGGAAGCCCTGGGGGCAGCCGGGCGGACGTGTGGGCCGGTCGCATTGTTGCAGCAGGAAATAGGAACCCGTCCAGAAAAACCCAGCTGAAGGAGCAGTGGGGAAAGGAGGGAGCACAAATAAACAGTTTCTCGTGACTCCTGGAGCAGGCTGCTGGAGAAATGAGCTGGCAGCCTCCAACATGAGCCCCAGCAGCGGGTTGCAGCTCGCTGGTACCAGCTCCCAGGCACCGCTGGCGGAGCGTGCTGGCCCTCCATTTTCCGGGGTTGGACCTCCCCTTGCTGAGTGTCAGGAGCACTAAAGCTTGCTGACTTCGTCTCCCATGTATTTGACAAAAACAGCTCTTCAGAGGGCCCGTTTGTGGTAGGTGAAGAAGTGAAGCACTCCACTACGTCTGGGGAGCTTGGTTGTATGGTGGTTTGCTTACAGCAAGGTTGCTGACTAGTAAGTGTCCCACCTACAGGCACATTGCATGTACAGTGTCACATCTGTGAAAATAACCCGTGTCTTCCTTGCGTATATTGCCATTTCATTGATTTTTGTCCAAGTCCATCTCTACAGCTCAGATCTATAATCAGCTATTATTAAAAAAACAAACCAAAAAGAAACAAAAAACACAGATAGCAGTCTGACAGATTATTTTTGTAACTCTGGAAGCCATCTCACCCAATTGTATCTGCAAACAGCAGTGTTGCTTCCAGGCTGCATTAACAGGAATAATCTTGAGTTACAGGGTAGCTCCCAGAGAGCTGTGAATGGGGCCTCTTTACACTCTTATTGACATTTGTACCCAGAAGGCAGGAGTCTCCGTCTCGCCTCCGGTGATAGGAAGTTTTTGTTTCTTGATCAGATGTTTGGCTTCCAGGTTGAGATATAGTTGGACCATCAGCTCCCGTAGGCTGCATTGAATATTTTTGCCTAAAGTCCCTTCTTTCATATCTCTAGAAGTGTTCTCTTAGGAGTAGTTTTTAGAAGTTTCTAAAAAATCTGAGTGAGGATGTGTGTTTTTCTAAGCCCCATAAAATTGCAGTGATGGTATTAAACCCGCTACCCTTTCAGGCAGCAAGAAATGAAAAATAGCACTAATAAACTCCATTAAATGCTCCTGAAACTGCAGCTAACCATTTTCTATAAATAATAAAAGTCTATAATGTTGGTTATGGAGAACACTAGGCAGTGTGAAGGTGCCTGGAGGCATTATTGGGCCTCCATATACGAGCTCAGGGCACCTCATACAAGGTACATTCAAGTAATAGGCTCACCCCATCCTCACACTGATGATCACTGCTGTGGAGGTGCAGGAATGCATTATTATGTGGCAGCTGCTTGCCTGCATCGTCACTTACTTTTTAATAGGTTGCGTGTGTGTGCTGGTGTGCAAGTGTGGTATCTTGTATACAGGAAATCCTGCTTGACCAGATGTGCCAAAAACCCTCCAAGAAAGGCATTAGGTCCCTTTTTTCTTACCACATCTTCTCTCAGCCCCTTCAGCCAAGCTATGGTGTCACTGGAAGGTTTTCTGTCTTCTCCTTCTGTTTTAAATTATATACTTCAGAATTATGCCATCCCAGGAATAGATTCAGCCCCAGCTAGCTACGCCGGGTAAAATTTGCAGTTAAATTTAATGTTTGGAAAGAAAGAGGAGGAAATTCTCTGGAGAGGTGAATTTTTGTTTATATGTGGCCAGGAGACTGGGCAGATTGAGTAGTTGCATGTGGAGGTGACAGTTGGCTAGGTTACAGTTAAAATTGGAAAGAGCCTGTTGTCCATGGGACAATGTGCAGATTTCCATGAAAATTCAGTGGATGCTTTGTTGTATCTTCACTTCTACCATAGTATCTGCTACCGTACACAGATATTTCCCACACCCTGTCTCTGAGCAGCTTCAAACAAGTGCAAGTCCCCATGTGTGCCAAAAAGTGACTATCTGGCAAGAAGGTGCTGGTGCGCATGAGTGCTTTCTGAATGGCTCTGGACCACGTTGTTCTCCTGCCCTCAGTGGGAGCTATGCTGTAATCTCTCTCTAACAGCGGTTTCTTTCCCTCCCCTCTCCCTTCCCCTCCTGCAGACATGCCTCGAGTTGGAGCGATACCTTCAGACTGAACCACGGAAGATCTCCGAGAGCTTTGGTGAGGACTTAGACTGCTTCCTTCATGCCTCCTCAGCTCCAGATGCGGAGGACACTATCCGACGGCTGGACCCCATCCTTTTACCGGTGGAGACGAGTACGTGTGACAAAAGCGCCAACATGGACATTATCCTTTCACGGGACAAGCTGCTGTCTGAGACGTGCCTCAGCTTGCAGTCCACCAGCTCTTCCACGGAAGGCTACACAGCCGTCAACCAGGCCCAACTCAATGCAGTAACCTCGTTAACACCCCCTTCCTCTCCAGAGCTCAGCCGCCACCTCGTAAAAACCTCACAAACTCTCTCAGCAGTGGACGGCACAGTGACATTGAAACTGGTGGCTAAGAAAGCTTCACTCAGCTCCATGAAAGTGGGTGTAGCGGCAGCAACCGCGGGGACGATAAAAAGTGGGCAAAGTGACAGTGAACAAGGAGGGCCAGGGGTGGAAGCGTCCCCAGAAAACAAGAAGAGGGTTCATCGCTGTCAATTTAATGGGTGCCGGAAGGTTTACACAAAGAGCTCCCACTTAAAGGCTCACCAGAGGACTCATACAGGTACTTATGTAGGATGCTTCTCTCATCTTGTCCTCCTGCCACCTAATCGTAACCATCTCCTTTTATTCTCATTTAGAAAAGAAAAAAAAAAGCTCTTCCAAAAGTTCAAGCCTATATCTGTGAAACAGGGCAATGGAAAAATATGGTAGGCCAGCAAATGTACGCCTTTTGCAACAGAACGGAGGAGTTCACTGCCTACCATTAATATGTTGAGCTTTCATGTGTCTTATGGGGCTTGATGCAGAGTAATTTTAGGATACCTAAGGGTTGTAGATGTATCATTCATGTTAAATCTGTGGGCATGCCAATTTGGGTTTTCCGCACTCAGATCCCCAAGACAGCTTTAAAAATGTTAATTTTAGTCAAGTGTTAATTGCTTCAAATAGAAAATATCGTGGGTAGGTTTTTGCTGCCTTTTGTATGGGGGAAGGGAACAAGCATATTTCAGAATGGAGATACGAGGTTTAGGAATAATGTTTGTGTGAGAGGGAGCATGTGTGTAGATGCAGACATGTACAATACAGATGCATGTACACTTGAGATCTCGCTATTTTGGGCTATACTCTGATGACTAAATACAGCATGTGGTCAGGAGCTGCCAATGCTGCAAGAGCAAATTAATCAATGACATGGAGTTTGGATGGAATAGTGTGGATAGAAGGGGTATGGGATGTATGGGAAGATATCAGGCAGTTATTTTGGGTAGTATTGATTAATGTTGCATATAAGCTTTACTGTGTAGGCATCTTGAAGCATACCAAACTGGCTGCAGTTTGGCTGTTCAGCATCCCTACTCTCCTGTCATTTGTTCATAGTCCCCAGTAGCTTTTCAGCTGGTATTCATTGGCAGTAATAGCTGTGCAGTTTGCTAGTGTTGCTGCTTTGTTCTAGGCTTCACATGTGATGAGAGATGATAAATTCCCATTAGCACTATCTTATCATGTGATTATTCTTGTTTCCAGAGGGATTGCTGTAATCAGTTTTCTCAATTTTACTGTAAAATGTGTGGTCTCTTACGATAACTGCACATTTAATTCACGATCTTATCATGCAGGCATATTCCTAGAAGCGAGGTTGTTCCTGCAAGGTAGAAAATAACATGTTGGACCGGTGCAGTAAATCAAACAAATGTGTGGGTTGTTAAGAGAGCTGCATCCATCATATACTAGGCAGCACTGTAAAAGTTACATGGTCTGAGGTATAAATCATGTTAAGACATAAAAGGCCTTGGTTTTGATCTTTCAATGTGGGGCTTTCTAGTGCTTTTACTGAGGATAGCTGCCTTACCAGGAGTGACCTCACTTGTGAAGTCGAGCAGTCATTTTAAAACCTGCAGTGATGTGGTCAGGAGACTCCTGTGCTGCCAATGCCACCGTGAGCTTAACCCACAACAAAGCAGGCTTCACTGTGGTGTCCAGGAGGACATCCCAGCCGAGGCCACCCAGTGGGCCAAGGGGCTCCCGTGAGGGCACAGCTCCAGGGTGTGAGTTGTTGATGCAATGGCCTTGACTGTTTGGATGTGACCCATGCGCTCCTCCTCAAGCTGGAAGTGATGAGTCTTACACAGCTCTTTCTGAAGTTAGCCAAGGATGTGACATGTTCACCTAAAAGGGGTGAACTTGTGGAATTTTTTATGTTTTTGTCACCCATTAGGTGCGAATGGGGACAAGGAGTCCTGAAGGAGCTTTTGAAAATGCAACTGCTCTTGTAAGACCTCTACCATGGGAGTCCAAATCTTGCAAGATTTCACATGCTTTTGAACCAAGTCTTAGGTCTGGCTGAATATTGTATCTTTCCCCTAGGTAACATCACCATGTAAACACATGCATCAAATACTGTATTTTGCAATTAATCCATGACAGGAAACATTTCTCACTGGCAATGTGATACTTTTATTGAATAGCCTTAGTTGGTGTGTATGTGTGTGGTGGGAAAGGCAAGTCCACCTTTACTGACAGATGGGTGAGACCTGCATCAAGTGATGAGACTGCGACTGTGCAGGTGCAGTGCCCAAATGTCCTACTCCCATCACCTCACCTAGTGAGTTTAGCTATCCCTCCAAGCTTGCCAGTTAAACCATCAGTAGTTCAACCAGTCTGTAAACCATTTACTAGTTTAAGGAGGTGTTCTTGTTTTCATCCACCAAATTCAAAGAAGGTAGCAAAGGTTGTTAGGAAAAAGCAGGAAGGTAAAAGAGAAGAGGCGAAAAACAAACCCAGATGAGGAGCTGTCCCATCCTGTCTTTGCAGCCGTACAAGCATCCTGTACCCGGTTACATCCTAGCTGTCTATAGCTGTGTAGAGAGCATGGTTTCATTTTGCAGCATGGGCTCAATACAGCCCTGTGGTTAAAATCAAGCTGAACTCTTTGATGCAGAACCTGGGAGCAGGCAGGCAGCTGACTCCATTCCTCTCAATGGAAAGCACCTAGGTGTTCAGAGGTACCTGAATACCTCTAGATTACATCTTGGGAGCAGTCTGAGTCAGTGGTGGGGAGGGACCTATGTAAATAGCTTATTTGTGTCCAAGCACCAAGTCATTTGGACCCCTTCATCTTGTTTAAGTGCTCTGTTCCCTTAAAACCCACTGACCGCGAGTGCCATAATTAGAGCTGGTACATCAAGGCATCGAATCTGTTCGCTCTGACCTTGGCAGTGGGGCTCCCCCGTGGGAAGCTCCTGAGCTTCCTATGAAAGAGTGGGACAGAGACGACCAGCCATGGAAACTTGGGACTGAGCTGAAAATGGCAGGGCTGCCTCCTTTCTCATGCCTGCCCTGGGGCGAGGGCCAAGCAGCCCTTTCCTCCATCGGCGCTTTGTTTTTCCGCGGCTGCCTTGGAGCTGCAGTGAGCGGCGTGTGCTGTGGGTTGTGAATGCGCCCAGCAGCGCCAATGGCTACTAGCCACTTGGCTTACTCGCTGGCTGAGCCAGAGGGCCTGAAACGATTGCGAGATATTTTCCTTTGGCTGGTAGCTTGTTAGTGTGTCATGCAAGAGCAGGCTGCCAGAGTGGGCTCTGTGCAGAGGGGTGGGAGTGCCCTGGCAGACAAAGAGCTCTCAGTGTGGGGCTCGCCGTCCAGAGGCAGATGCAGGCCGGTCACCCAACTTCCATGTGCAAAATCCACTCGCTGGATCAAAGGGATTTACTGCTCTGCAGGAAGGCAAGAAAGCCATGGGTTGGGGAGCCGGGGGGTGGAAGGCAACGGAAGGAGGTTGCATTCCTTTTGTTCGTATGTAACGCTGACCAGACAGACGCTGGCTGGCCTTCCTCGCAGCGTGATGAGCCGGGCTGGGCTGGAGGCAATACAGACTGATAGCAGCTTGCTGGGTTGGAACCCAGCTTCTCCTGGGGCTTTACTTTGCTGGGGAGCCCAGGGACAGTCAGACCCCACACTGCATGGTGCTGTGCAAGCTTCCCTCGTTATTCTCTTGCATCTCCTCCATTAGAGAATTAGGACAGTTCTGGAAGGCCCATCAATGGTTGAACTGGTTATGAAACCACCTTCTGGACGACCTTTGGAGAGGGAAAAACAATTATCTGTGTGGGAGAGAATTTAATCTGGAAGGGAAAGGGAAAAACATTGTCTGGGTTGAAAGGGAAATGAAAATATTTGATTGGATTTGAAGCAAGCTAAAGAGAAGGGTACGTAAAGGAGCTAAGAGCAGTGGTGGAAGTGTCTGTCTGTCAAAAGGCAGCAAAGAAGCCGCTTGGGAGAAATAGCGGCCCTGCATGTAAACAGGAGGAAAAGGTGAGCTGGAGGATTGGAAAGGCTGTGCTGCCAACGTGGGGGTGAGGTAAAAAAAATTAACAAAGGAGCCACCAGGGCTGGTGCTGTAATCCAGCCCTAAGACATTCTCTCACACTTATTCATGGAGCAGACATCAGTGCAAATGACAATGTCTCTTTTGAGAAACAGAAATTTTAGTCCAGCCTTCACACATGTGTGGAGATGAATTGCCAATGTAGAGGAGAGTGGAGAGGAAAGGAATTAGAATGGGCCAAAGAAAATGTATAGTCATTGCTACTTCCTAAATTAGAAAACAGGATATTGCTGGCGAGTGTCGGGATGCAAATACGTCTAAGGGGGAGTTGGCCTGTGACCTTTGGAAAGATTAGTCATGGGGAAGTCGTTGTGTCCCCTGGATCAAAGACCCATGGAGGAGATTTCTATCTCCTGATGAAACAACTCACATCAGCCTTCCTTGCAGTAATGTGCAGGGGAAGGTATGAGGTGGCATGGGTTCATCATGGCCAGAGATAGAGCATCACAAATAAACTAACTGGGAAGTCCTGGAGATTGCAATAATGATTAAAAAAATAAGCCATAGAGTGTTTTGCTGGGGTTTGCGTTTTGTGAGTGTCAGAAGGTTTTGATTTTGTTTTCTTTATGCATCTAAAACCAGGATCTGATACAACCTAAGATCAATTCTTAAAAAAAAGCAGTTGGGCACCTCACATCTTTATTTAGGTTTCTAAAGCCTAAAACGAGTGGGAGATGCCCGTGTAAATAGATAGTACGAGTCTACATACTGTCTGAAGATAGCATTTATTTAAGTGGAGTTTGTTTCACATTGTCATGATATCTTATTGTAAATTATATAGTTCTTTGATCCAAAGTGCTGGGTGAGAGCAACAAGAACAAATAAATCCACCCTGCAGGAAAACAAATTACTACGTTTGAAGGAAAAAAACAAGAGGTACACAAGAGTATTAGAAGAACATTAAAGAACATGAAGGTTTTTGAGGTGGGATTTAAAATGACAGAGAAGTCTTCCAAAAGTGCTGGGGCTAGAAGAGGAAATGCCCAGAATCTGGAAATGATTGGAAAAGCGCAAATTGAGCTGGGAAGGCTGGATGGTAAATGAAGAAGATTAATTTGAAGTAAAGGAATAATAGAGAAAGTCTGTCTGTGCCAGCGATAACCCGTGAATGGGAAGCTGCAGTGCTGGGTTGTGTTAATGTGGGACACCAGCAGACACAAAGCCAAAGATGAGAAAGAAAACGCAAACAGCCAAGCAAAGCACCAGTTCTGTAAGATTCTGAATAATGAGTTAGGGAAAAGCATTTAGGAGAACAGTATAGCTACAATGGGAGGAATGAAAGCCAAGGCCCGGAATTCTTTTGTTGTACAAAGAGAGAGATCCACAGCTTTGGAACAAGTCCCCAGCTCTGCGTGCAGGGCTGAGACCAGCAAGTGGGCACAGAGGGATGGAGAGGGTGCTAAAGCTCCTGTGGCAGCAGCTGGAGCAGTGGGTGAGTTAGCTGCTGAAAACCAGAGAAGGGAGTTGGGAAAGTAGAGGGGGTGTGAGGAAGACCTTCATTCGTGGCTGGATTTATTTTCAGTTGCACTGCCAAATTGGAAAGATGTGTGTTGTTAGTTTTTGGTTTTGTTTCTAATCAAAGCTGGTTGAAATAAGCCCGACCTGATCACAAGTTCTTTAAAAACTTTCTCTGTTTGAAGCCATTTAACCACTTGGCAAGTTGGGAGGGGAGTCTTGTGATTTCAGTGCGGAGGGCCAGAGCCTCACGTCATTACTACAGTGAGAGCTTAGGCTGAGGAACAAGCTTTGTGAACGGCACAGACAGCAGAAGGATGGGCTCTGCCAAAAGGAGCCTTCGCCATTTGAAACGCCCATGTTCAGCCATGGCTTGGTTGCCGGTACCCGCATTCGCAGTCCTGTTTCTGCTCCATCATTTGCAATAGCACAGGTAGGGAGACAGTCTTACTGTTTGGGTTTGGAAGTGTAAATAGGTATTGTATGGTTGGTTGTTTATGTGCCGTGTGAGATGATTTTTGGCACAAGGGAGACCTAGAGAGTGCTGTTTGCTGCCTGTTGGCAGCTGCAGAAGGGAGAGTGCAGGCACCTCCAAGTGTTGGGGCAGGCTGCCTCAGTAAGGCAAGGAGAAGCCCCCTGTATTTTGTCATCCCGTGTTTTCTTTACATCCATCCCTGAGCCCCTTGGAGGCACCCAGCAAAGAGGGCGAAGGATGTGGCTCACAGAGTAAGACCTCAAACTAAAAACCCTCAGTTGCTTTCTGCCAGGGTCCCTTTGTGCTGCTGGTGTCCCACACTGGATACAAACGCCAGGGTAAGGATGAGAAACTTGAAAAAATGGAAAAGGGAAACACTGGTGCTTGTGAAATATTTGAAGTCATACCAGGCCTGAACCAGAGATGTGCGCGTGGAGGTGCCATCTTAGGCTGAGGTGGTCTTGCTGGAAGAAAAGGGCCTGAGCAGCCTGGAAGAGCTGAAGCACTGGGCAGGAAAAGCCAAGTGTGCTGCCACGTGTCTTAAAAGCAGACTCCGGGTCAGTCCCCTAAGTGCAGTGGGGGTGTCTGAGTCCAGGTTACATATGGGCAAGAGCCCAGGAGCCCAGTGTGCAGGGCAAGGGGCTTGCTCCCAGCTCAGAGCCTGCCTTTCACACCCCTTGTACCCCCACGCCGGCAGCAGCAGGTTTGCACGCAGGAGCAGCTGAGCTGCAGGGCTTTGTCTCAGCTGACCTAAATGCAGCGGGGGTGTCCTTGCTTCTGCCAGGAGAGGGCCAGTGCCAGGTAACGCTGTGGCCACCGCAGAGTAGATGGTGCCCATGGTATGGCACAGACCTGCACTAGTACTAGGAAAGATGCCTGAAAAAATGTATTTCAATGTAGGTAAAGGGCAAGCATCTGATGCCGAGACTGTAGGGTGGATTTCATGTATCAAACTGTCTGTTTCTGTTTTGCTGGAGTTGAGGGGAAAACTCTATTTGTGTCTTCAGAAAACTTTTTGTCTAACACCGCTGCCAAAAGCCAGTTGGTTACCAAATGTCAAGCAGTAAATTGTAGTGTATTGCTGTGGAGTGAAATGAATACGAAACAAGGACTTCAAGCGAGGGGAGTTTTAAAGACTGGTGTGGCCCTGTTAGAAAGGGGAGGACAAAATCCTGCATGGAACCCTCTTTATCCGCAGTCTCTAGGAGTGCCCAGAACCTTTGTTTCGCTGGAGACCCCACATCTTTCTGTTGGCCAGCTTTATACGTGATAGAAGGCTTAATTTGAACTGAAAGCCTTTAAAAAATGTGTGGGCCAGTTCTCAGCCCTAGCAGCCCCATCTGTAGATAGACACACACGTGCTGCCTTGGGCAGATTTGCTCCTGGGGGTGCCTGGCCTTTGAAACCTGGGACCAAAAACTGGGGGCTTGAAGAACTGAAAGCTGGAAAAACATTTACAGGCATGCTAGCTAAGCTAACAGTGATGAGCCTGTGCTTCCAGATGAAGGCGGATCACCAGCTGAGTTCTGAAAGAAAGGTGTCTCCATTGCTTAACTGTGCACATTCGGAGTTTAGTGGGGATTTTTTCCTTGCTCCGATTCCTCTGGACTCTTACCACCGACAGAGGGAACTTAACAGATCGGTTGGACAATTTTGCAATGTCATTCTAGTTTTTTATGATGACCATAAGTGATCATTAGTGCACTAGAAGCATGTATTAGTTCTTGGAAATGAATGCCATAAAAATACAGACGTGCGTATCTGCGTACACTTTTGTTCGATATGTAAGTGCATGGAATCTGTTACGGTTAATTTTGCATGAACTTCCATTTGGGCATCTTCTTGTTGGTCACGTGTAAGTCTGCTAAGCTTTTCCTTGAAGCTGAATTTTTCCACATTTGGTATTTTTCCAGCGTGGCTGCTGTTTGTTATTTTAGAAGTTGGAGGAAAAATACTTGTTTTTTAGGAGAATGTGGCATGTGTGTTGGGGGTGGGCAGGGAGAAGAGAGCTTTGATCAGTGTAACAAGTTGAGCTAAAAACTTGGCCTCTGTAATGAAAAATAGCCTTTGAGTAGAAGACCTTTATCTGTGAATATCTGGGTGAAAATTAACCGGAATGGACTAAGCTCTGATCTGTCGTGAAATGACTTTTGTATGAGTGTGGTACACGTGATGCAATTTAATTGTTAATTCTTTGTGAAGCCCAGAGAATCCCAACGGTGGTTTCTCCAGGTGGTTTCCTGGGCTTTGTTTGACTTTGGACGTGTATTAGGGAACATATTTCATACAGAAGGTGTCTTTATTCTCTAAGACTTTCCCTCTGAAGATGCATTGTCACCTGGCAATGGGGTTTTGTAGCACACTTGCATCATTCCTCATTTACACTCATCCGGCAGCAAGAATGACCTGGGGGATTTCCAGCTGGGTGCTTCTGTCTCCCTTAGAGCTGAGAGCTTCTGGAGTCCTAGCTCTGGGAAGGTGATCAGCAGTGCAAACTTTCCCAGAATGCATGTGAGTAAACTTCCTAGCCGGCAGAGTTCATCACCTTTACTGGCTGCCTCATGCTCTGGAGACCGGGCCCCTCGGTTCTCCTGGGTTTGCCTGGCAGCATTGCTGAGACCTTTTGACCGCGACGTGCTCCACGAAGCAGCGAGCAGCTCCTGCTGCCTCCACCACTGGGAGCTGCGCCGAGCCCCCGAGGGAGGCAGTGGCCAGAGGGAAGGCGTCTCCTGCCGAAGCATCGCGCGCCTGGCCCCGCTGCGCAGCCGAGCCCTGGCACAGGGTGTGTTTTATAGAGCCAAACACACGGCTTCCCACCCCCCAAATCTAATCTGTTATCTGAATGAATGAAAGCATCCTGGGTCTTGGTCCTTTCTTGTTGTTCTCGACAAGACCAGGAAACAGAAAGGAATGTATTTTATTTTCCCCTTGTGTTTTATTCCTGTGCTGTCTCTGCCAGTCTGCATCCCTGATTTTTCAGTGGCAAAGGGGAGAAAAGGAAGAGACATATAAGTAGTGAGAACCATCAGCACTGCAATAGTTTGAGTAAATGAAAAGCCACGTTCATTAGTGAAAATTTGGGACAAAAATAACTTAAAATATTAGCATTTGGGAAAGGGGGTGTCTCTTCCTCTTCACTTGCTTTTTCGTCAGTTCTGATTACTGATGTCTATTTTCTGTATTCTGCCTGGGATGTTACCTTTGCTTTTTGCATGGAATTTCTCAGAAACTCTTGGCCTAAACTGCAAGTGCCCAAAGAGCAGACCTTTACTTCACTGCTCTGGATTTTATAAATAGGCGCCAGGGCCCATAAAGGGCTCTCATCACTGTTCACCCTCTGGTATAATTTACAAAAAAAAAACAAAGGGAAAAGATCTGTTGCAGGGTCCTGGAAAAATCTGACCTGGTGAACCGCTGAATTTTTCTCTCTTTTCATCTGCTGCTTCTGCTGCTGCTGCCTTGCCTTGCATCTTCGAGCTTGCAGAGCTCCGCTGCATTCGAAACTAAAAACCCTTATTAGAGGAGATTTTTTTTAAAGTTCTTGCTGCTCCTCTGGGGACCAAAGTAATGGCAGCTTGAAGCAGCGGAGAATGTGTAATTAGGGCAAACAGCGATGCCGTGCCTGCCGGGGAGAAGCAGGAGGCAAGGAGGGGATGCGCAGCAGCCCGGCGTGCACCGGCTGTTACTAGGAGACCCCGGCACGAAATGCGGGGCGTGCAGGATGCTGATGGGCCAGCCCGGCGCCTGGGTACCAGCCCGACCTGCTGCACAGCTGTTCCTGCCCTCGCGTTGCCAAGCAACTCCAGCCTTTCCTTTCTTTCTTCCCCCCCCGCCCTTTTTTTTTTTTTAATTTTGATTTTCCTTTCCCCCTCGCTCACTCGTTCTGGAGGCTTAATTGGTAGCCTTGGGTAGCCTTGCTGCCGGGGATGCTGCCGGCTGCCGGCTGCCCGCCCCGTCCTGCTGCCCTGCTGCCGTCCCCTTGGCCAGGCTGGGCAAGGATGTGCCAGCAATTCAGGGGGCACAAGGGTGGGCTGTGCGCCCCGGCTGGTGCTCAAGGAGGGGACAAAAAGGAGGATTTCCATTTCTTGGAGCATTGCCGCGTGCTTCGCTTTGCTCTGCATTTCAGCTAAGCAAACGGGCTTTGTGCATGTGCGTTAGGTGCTTGTGTATGTGTGCAAGAAATAAGGCTGCAAAAAATCATTTGTTTTTGTGTCCTGAATGACTGCCTGCGGATGACTGCTGCCGGCTTGGTAGACGAGCTTTGTCAAGGCCCCTAGGGAATAGTCCAGAGCTTTGAAGCTGGTAGAAAGACTGATCGGACAGCGGGTCTGGTTCTTAACCTCTTTTCGCCCATCTCTGATACAGACATGATTAGAGCCATCTCTCTATAAGGGCACTTCTGACCTTTTTGGATGAAAGGAGCTGTACACCGTTCACGGCAATGTACTGCTTTTACACTTGATCATCCCTGCCCGTCTATAAATAGGTACAACCTTCTCACATTGTGTTTTTCACAATCCTGTCACATTCCTCTTCTGCCCTGTACTGTCTGCTGCCAGCTTTTCTCTTGTGCTTTGTCACCCTTTCAAAGGCCTTTCCATCTTTCCAGCAGGTGGCAAAACTGTGAATAAAATGCTGTTTTTCCTTTTTTCCTTTTGGGGGAGAAAACGTTGGTGAGCCACTTAAAACACTGTCCACGCCTCCCCTGCCTTCCTTTGTAATAATAAAAATAATAATTACCCTTTCTATTTCTCCAACAAAAATCAATTAGGAGTATATTGAGGAATGAAAGGCTCTGAAAAGTATCTGAAATTGATTTTTATAATTAGTTTTACTGGTTGATGGGTTGCATGCACATACACTTAGATGGCGGCATTGACTTCCAGAGGATGTGTGTATTAAATAGCCTGCTCGTCCTTTTTGCTAAAGAAATGAACTTACTGACGTTAAAAGGAGGGTGATGTTGTGCACTGAACTGCAGCAGCTCTCCAGCTTTTCTGTAACCACACCAGCAAAGCAGCTGTCTGAGCCACGCATCCGATGGTAACTCGCTGAATTCAGCGTGGAAGTGGGGCCGTTCAACAAGCAGCAGATCTCGGGCTCCTCCTCTGTATCTCCTGTGTGGGGAGTGTGTGTATGCGACAAGGGAGGACAGACACGGCCTGTTTGGTTAGGAGACTGCATTTTTTCCAGAGTCCTTAAAACTGAATTTCCTTCTGCAACGTGATGCTGTTAAATATCACGTAGCACTTTCCATATGAAGAGAGGAGTGACCAGTAACATTTTCTGTTGTGCCATGTGATGTGTGCTGATATTCAGCTAATTAGAAGAATTATGGCTCGGCTTCATTGGTATGCCACGTATGTAGCTTGTAAAGCTCTCAGGGACCCTTAGAGATGAAGAGTGCTACATAAATATAAAATATTGTTAATGTGATGTTCCACATTAGGCTTCCCATTGTGCCGTGGCAGACTTTTGTAATAAAATGCAAAGCAAATACAAACGCCTGCCTGGCATTTCTCCGCAAGGCAAGCCGGGGGGCTGCTTCTCACCGAAAACCCACCGGCTGCCGGCGTCTCCGCGGCGTCCTTCTGCGTGGCACCGTCCCAGCACTGACACCGCTGCTCGGCGCGACGGCACGTTCCCAGCCACCAGCCCCAGAACAGTAGGTCCCAGAAGGATTTCTCAGAAAGGGTGGCGAGGAAAGTTATTAAAACACTCTCTGAAAAAGCCAGTGGGACTACGTGGCTCTTCACACATTTTCCTTGCACGACTCAGGCCCCCAGAGCATCCTTATGGGAGAAATCCAGGCGAGAAATCTTGCATTTAATTCCTTTTTCAGTTGTAATTTGCAGTTTGTCTGGTTCTCCAAGAACGCCAGTCTTAGAGCAAGTGTAGCTAAAGCTGTCTTTCAGGACATATTTTTAGACATTGAGGCTTTTAGAACTAGTTTCATTTTGAGTAGTATTTTAATCACAGATTTTAAAAATGAAGGAGATGCTTTGTGTTTCTTTCATAAAACTTTTTTTTGGGATCTTGAAACTATATGTAAATAATTCACTGTGGATTAGAACACATGGCAATTTTTCAGGGGGTGTTCCTGTTTTTTTAAAGACTTTCACATGCTATTTTTATGTACTTACATAACATATTAAGGAGCTGTTAAGGCATAGCATAACAAACATCTTATTTGACTGGCCTTCAAAATGTGCATGCAGACAGGATTTGTTTTTTTTCCTCAGTTTCTTTAAGCCTTTTTGGCTAACTCAGGCATACTGACAAAAGAAGGCTCTTAACTGTACCGTGTTTTAGCAGTGAGGTATACCAGCAAGGGTTTTGATGGGGATTCTCCACTATTGATCTGTCTTACTGAAGCTATTGCAGGACCACGGGGCTTAAACTGCTTGCTTATTTTACTAAGCATGCTGTAATCAGCATGTATTTGTGCTGTGGTGTTTAAGTTGGGGTGCATGGGGAGGCAGAAGGAAATAGATACACAGGATAATCTTAATATGTTTGTTTGCTTTTAATTCCGTAAAGATACAGGGTGAAACTCAAGTCTTAATGAGCATTTCTCCAATGACTGATGAAACCAGGGTTTCACCCTGCAGTGTGGTTAGCTTGGGTGATCTAATTGTGCACGTCCTGAAATCTGTGGGGTTTTCTTCTGAAGTCTCCCCTCTCAAAAGCCAGGGAGTAGGGAACAAACTCTCTTCTCTGTTTGTGTGTGTGTGTGTGTTTGTTTTTAATAACAAATGTTTCTAGTCTTCAGGGCTGCGAAGAGAAGTTTAAAATCATGACCCTAGGTTTTCTCCAACCAGAAGGCAAATGATCTTTCTGTCTTACTGTCTTCATCTTTAAAATCTCATTATTTTTGTGGGAGACTGGACTCATAGACGTTTTAAGCCCCTGGGGTTGGCAATAAATACTGTAAAATGTAAGATGTATAATATCCCCTGGCTTCCTCCTTTTGTGCTGTAGTTTTCTGGTCATGACAATGTCCTCAGCTGATCCTGTTTATGTTCCTCTGTCTCCCATAACCATAATGTTTCTACTAACCAGTCTCTGTTGAAACTGCCACTCTGAGATGTCTACAGTGAGCAGACGCTTCTTACTCCTTGTACAAAGAAATATACCCTGCACCTAGACGGTTCTGGGGGATCTAGGTGGCAAGGACAAAGGGTCTCTGTGTTTTGTGACGTTTTGTGAGAGAATCTGCGTTGCTGAGGCTTGTATAGGGTTTGCAATCTAAGCATACGGGAGGGAAGACCTGATGGTTTCCATTTTGTGCTTGGAGAGCAAAATACAGCAGCCTGTGATGGAGCTGCTCCCCTGTACAGCCAAGGGAGAGAAATTCACCTCCAGCTTCAGTCTGACAGGGGTCAATGTGTCCTGCTCCACACATGCCTTTGTCTCTCCATTAACGTCAGAAGGAGCAGCAGGTGATTATTTCTGATGATGTTTTTCAGTATGTAAAGTTGCATGAGATGAAGCTCAGCAAGTGTGTCTGAGGCTGGAAAACGACCTGACAAGTCCAGAAGTCTGGTGAAGTGGCTTCATTGTAAAACCAGCCTGGGTCTATCAACAGTAACTGGGAATCTGGTGTGTGTTTACCATGGTAGTGTTGCTGGGGTTGTGGGCTTAACTCTTTTGTATTTTCAAATGAAAAACCTTTAGCTTTTAAGAGAAACCTGTACCAATCACTGGTGTTTTATTTATTTATTTATTTATTATTATTATTTTTTATTACTGGGTGCCTAATATGTAGTCTTTCATTTGTCTTAGTCACCAAAGGAACAGTGACCTGATTTCAGGGGTACCTAAGTCTTGTGGATTTTTGCTACGAATGTCATAGATTTTAGCTTCATCACTGTATGTTTCCCCCAAAATTGCAAAATTCTTTGTCCTCCAGTTACAAAACTGTACAAGAGTGGATGAAATGAAAAGGGATGGAGGGCCACCCTGTTACTGAAGTGTACTTTGAGGGGAGTTTTTAGGAGAGCTAAGTTGTGTGAGATGCCAGGAATAGAAGTGGAACAGAGAGCTTCTTCCCCAAACAGCCCAATCTCAGGGTATGGAAATATGTTCTGGGAACATGAAAAGATAAAAATGGGCTGAGGACTAATCAGTAGCTTTCAGCATGGTGGTCTGTGCACTCACAACATCTGTGGGCTGCTCCTAAGGTGCCCTCAGCATGCAACTAAGGATGTATCCATGTGAGCATTTTCTGTAGTTCAGAAATCCACTTTTGGGGTCGCTCTCCAGGTTGCCCCCCATTCACAGCCAGAAATAACACCCCTGAAGCACGTGCAGCAGGCGTGCTGGGAAGCCTGACCACGGTTTCCCTCTGCAGCTCATCTTTTTGGCTCTGCAGTGCTCACCAATGTGATGCTGCCTTGGGAAAACAGTGTGGTCAGCAGGTTTGAAATCACCACACGGTGCTCTCCACCTCGCCACTGCTCTGGGGCACTTCTAGGATTTTTCTGTAAACAAGTGCTACGTTGTGGGAACACTCGTGCTCGTCTCAGAAAACTGCATAATCTGATGCTTCATAGTGTGCCCATGTTGCTGGCTGCATGTCCTGCCCGGAGTGCCTCTGGGTGCATGGAGGCTAAGCTGGCCCCATGGTGTGGAGCACGTCCTGAACTGCAGCAGCAGAGCCTTTAACAGCTGCGTATCTGGGTATCAGCTTCTTTTTAGATGTGCTCCGGCTCCTCTATGGAGTGCACATGGAAAAACGTGGGATTATGGATTTGTATAAGCACTGCACAGCCCCTTGTGTTGGGTAAAGGTGACTTAAAGAGGAGAGCCTCCTTCCTGGGAGTGGCTTGCAGGCACGAGGTTTAAGTGTGGTTTTTAATTTTGCGGAATTAGAGCCTGGAAAAAGTCAGCATGGCACAGCTCTGTGATGTTCCCATTTTTAATTGGCTTTTGAAGCTCATAATTAATTTGTTAGAAAGGGGGAGATCCTGGCCCAGTAGAAGAGAGTGGGAGTTTTGCCATTGCCTTCAGCAGAGGAGGATTTCGCCATCTATCCTTTTATTCTTGCTAATCCTCTACAACAACAGAAGAGCAGCCTGGCACACGGAAACGATCCTTCCCGTTTCTTCTGCCTGCCATTGCCAGTAGTGAGGTAGGAGGGGCTTCTCCCCCTTTTCCATTCCCACGCTTCCTCCTCACACACACCTTGGCAAGAGAGCTTTCATTTCATCTGCGGGTGAGACGAGAGCAGCCATTAGGAAGCAGTTTGTTCTTCATCCTCACGTACAGAGATACAGAGGTCTTTCACTTGGTGCCCTCTCGTGTTTTTGAGTGGCTGCAGGAGGGCAGGGTATCTAACCTTTCTGAGGTCTCTGGGTCAAGGAGCCTGTCTGACATGGCTTTAAAGGTCACTGTGCTTCTTCGCCTTTATGTCGTGCCACGCAGAGCTCTGCATGGCAGCGTGCTGCCTGGGAGCACAAAGAGGTACTTTGACATGTCATGGAACGGGGCTTCACTTACAGAGAAAAAGCATCCAAAAACAAAACTCAGCTCAGGGGCAGCGCAAGGCCAAATGAGGAACACTTGAGAGAGGAGACCCTGGAGCAAATAATGGAGAAATGTGGCATCCCGTGGGTTTACCAGTAATCACGCTCGGCATTTCTGTCTCTCGTAACCTATATATAGCACTGTACATTTTCAAAGCTCTTGACAGATGTTAACAAGACAAACACAGCTTCAGTCCTAATAGCCCTTGTTTCATAGAAAGCCCATGATGTTTTCCCTTCACCCTTCTGCTCCGTAGGCAGCTGTATTGTTCATGCTGGCTGTACCTGCCAGATCTGGCTGAACATTCGTCCTTTGCCTTCTCTTTACAGCGTGTGTAGTAAACGCACTACAAGGCGGTTTGTCTGCCTTGCTGTCTCCACTCTGAGGTAGGCACTAGAGAGCGTCAGAGAACCAAGGAAGCTGGATTATCACCGAGGCCCATTTATTGACAGCTTTTAAAAATAATGCACAGACTGTTCACACGGAACCGCTGCACCATCAGAGACAGGACCAGGGCTGGGGAAATCCTTTTCCTCTGACAAGGGGAGATCGAATGCAGTGTGCTAGGTAGGATGTCACGGGCTGCTGAGGGGACAGTGCTGAAGCAACTGCAGTTTTGGTGTCTGCGACAGCACTGGTAGCAGTGTTTGAATTTCAGCTGAGGAGCCAGCACTGAAACAAGACACCAGCACTTGGCTCACTAACAAGAATTTTCTTCCCCCTTTTTTTTTCCCTCTGTGAAAAAAGTTTTTTTTTTTTTTTTTAAATAAAAATATGCAAGCCTGCAGAGCTGACCAGACAGGCTCAGTCTAAGTGGGACAGGGTTATTATTGGCTCAGCCCATTGTCTTGTTGGGCATGTCCCCATGGTGGATTGTGGCACACAGCAGAGACATCCAGGCTGGCCTTTCTGGTTTTGGGGACTGAGGGCACAATTTGGTGTTTTGGTGAAGTCTTGCCTGCTGCTGCACCCTCTCCATTGCTTCATCCCAATAAATTCTTTAACTGAGTTACTGTGCCGAACAAACTTCTCAGAATATGGTAAAATGGCTCAACTCCAGTTAACAAACACCTCAGCCTGCTGGGGCAGGGGACCGAGTGCAGCAGATCTACCTCTGCAATGAGAAGTTTGCAGAAACTCACTCACCACAGAACAGCTTTTTAAAATGTATTTTGATGCAATTATCTTGCCCTCTTCACTTTTCTTGCCCTTTTGGCCTCTCCAATTTGTCACTTTGAAATACTTACATCTCCCATAATCAGATCTCACTCCTTTACCTGCTGAGTAGACATGCTAAATACAGAAATCTGCCTCTTTGCATTAAGAAATTTATCTGCTGTGTCCAAGTAGAGAGGTCATACATATTGCAACTTCACTTTTTTTTTTTAAAGATTGCCTTCTTAGCAATTTTAAGAACAAATAAATAAGTCCCTTCTCTGTTTATAATTGCTAGCTTAGTAGCTTAGTAGCGGAAGTGATTTCTTGTCAGCATTTTATCTCAACTTCTTCCTCTTCTAATGCATCCACACTGTGCTGACAGTGTGGGCAGCAGTGACTTTGAGTTTATACACAAGGAGAAGCACTCGAGCATTTGTTCTGGGGGGAGAGATGATAAATTTGCATGTGCATGAATACATGGGCACTGAATAAGAAGAGGGGAGGCATGAGGCCTTGGAAGTCTCCATCAGGAGGTGTGAAGAACTCACAGATGTTACACCATGGATCCACAGAGGCTGGTCTGTGTTAGAAGATAAGTAAATGTGAACACAGAAGACCAGACTCTCCTGACATACCACATCATTGCTTTAGTGGTATGGTTCATATTTTGGGGGCAGAATAACAGCTGATACAGGTGTAGTGCAAAAAGACTGAAGGAGCAGCTCATTTAAAGAAGAAAACATTTCTCCTCTTGCATTCCCTGTCCAGAGGTGGTTGCTCCTGGGGGTGCCCAGGTGGTGGTACAATCAGCTTCCTTCCACCTGAGGGGTTTTGGCTTGGGTACAGCCACTCACAGCTACCACAGTAATTCAGCCTGCAAGCACAGAGCGTGCTGAAAGGCTGACTGAAAATCAGTCCCCAGCAGCACAGAGGGTGAGGTCTGGACACATCCTGAGGGTTTGTTTGAAGAGCAGTTGATGGGTTTTGTTAGAAATGGGCAACTGGATGTTTTAACAGCTGTAATGTTGGAGCTGGACCCATCCTCAGTAGAATGCACCATAAGCCCTAAGTGTTTTGCGTCGTGCTCTGGTCATGAATCGTGTGACTCAGTGTGGGTTGACCTGCCCATCGTGCTCTGGCCATGAATGACTCAATGTGGGTTAAACTACCCAAGTGGGAAAGGGGTGAGGGGGGCAGACACAGGACTTGGAAGTTGATTGCTCACTACTGCTGCTGCCATGCTGACTTTTCTCTCCTCCCCTCTGCAGGTGAGAAGCCTTACAAGTGCTCGTGGGAAGGGTGCGAGTGGCGTTTTGCACGGAGCGACGAGCTCACGAGGCATTACAGAAAGCACACGGGTGCAAAGCCCTTTAAATGCAACCATTGTGACAGGTAATGCTGCCTCCTCACGCGGTGTTTGAGCAAAATGTGGCCATTGTGAGCAGCACAGAGCTGCCAGCTCCCTGAGGGCAGAGGCCTGGCCCCCAGCACAGAGGCCTCTCCTGGCCTCGCCTCCCACTGCCTGAGTCCCTGAGCCACGGAGGGCACAAAGAAAGATGTGGGACTGGGTAAAGGTCTGACTGAAATATGCCAGTGTCTGTTGTGGGCACTGGATTCAATCCATAGCACAGCTTTTTTAATACTCTGCAAGCAGAGAGAATGTCCAGAGGGCCCCAGACCACTTCAGTGATGGACCTTCCAGCAAAGTATCTTCACAGCTTTCTGTCTCCTGGTCTTATGAGCCTGGTGTCCTCTGAAAGGCAGAGCTCCCTCTCCACCTGCCCTGCTTCATGGTCTACCCCAAGCACCACTGCTGGCTGCCTGCATTTCAGCAGGGTGGTCTGCAGAAGCTGACAGGCCTCCCGAATACCTGGGTGTCCGAGAGGGCAGATGGGGTCTGTGTGTGGCTGTTGTGTCACAGGTACCCAAAATCTACAGGAACAGTCTGGGAAAAGAACATTTAACTTCTGTACAAAGTTACTACGTCATTGTCTTCTCTTTCCACTGAGTCTAGGGCTCAGTGCTTCCCTGGGTGAAACTGAGAGTCAAAAGAAGACAGTAAAGTGCTTCCGTTTTGAAAGCACAGGAGTATTTTAGGCACGTCTGACAATTACATTCATGGTATTGTTTTGAGTAGGATCAGCGATTGCTGTGAATTCCTGCTAGTACGTGAATCTTTTCCTCCAGTTCTAAATCTCACCCTTGGTGTCTATTTGATATGAGAAATACTCTGCCCCTTCATTTTGTGTGGGCACAGATTTAAAAGCCTGGTAGGTGCCCAGAGCCAGGCTTCCTGAAGAGCCTGTCATGCAGCTGTGCTCCAGGCACTCAGAAACGTTTTGCTGGGGGAGCTGGGCACCCAGCAGCTCCCAGTGAGAGCAATGGGAGCTGCTGCTCACTGCCAACCTTTTTGCAGTCCTCGCTGATTTAGCTGCTGAATGAATGATGAGGTTGTCTGAAAATTTTGGTTGTCCTTGCTTGGTGCTGGTTCTTTTGAAAGCTGGGTTCTTTGAATTCAGAAACAAAACCAAAAGAAAACCTCCTCCCCATCCCCAGTCCCAAATGATAAGAAATTAGGGTGGAGCAAAAGCAATTACCCCTGTAATGACTCTTGACAGCACTGACAGGATCAAACAATGAGCACTTCTCCCCCTCGTACCCCCCCAGCTGGAGACTGGCAGTGCCCTGGGTAAAACCTGGATCCAGTACTGAGTAATCAAATAATGTGCTTGCATCTGAACATGTTATCCGGCTAATCCTATTTATATATATATTTTAAAAGAGACTTAAGAAAATTACCTATCTTTTTAATGCAGCACGAAGGTTCTCTGCTCTGATAAGAAAACATCTTGTAATACAATAAAGGCTCTAGGAAGCCTCTGGGTACACCAGACCAGCAGAAAACATGCGTGGAGAGAGGATGTGTGGGACATAAACAAGGGACCCCATCCTTTTATGGGAAGGAAATTCGATCATTTTCACATCCTGCCTTTCCAAGAGCTTCATCTCCTTGAGCACTCTTCTCCCCTTGTCTCCCCTCTTCCTGCCCCCCTCCCCCGCCACAGAGAGCTTCCTCTTGGATTATCTTTTGTTTTATCCCTGGATTATTTTTTGTTTGCTCAGAGTGAGGGACAGGATAAACCAAGTAGGGACCTCTGGAGTTCTGCTTTTGTATAAGCACATTTGTGAAGGAGGTCATTTATGTTCTCTGTTTTGAATGTAAGGCATTGCCTTTCTCTTTTTCTCTGAAGAACAGAGTAACCACCCCCAGCCCCACAAGCACACAAACACAAGCAGTGCAAAACTGCAGGGTTTCTGTGTCAGGACAGACAGTATTTTTAGCAGAGGTTTAAGAAATAAAATAGTTTTTTTTCAACTCCTCAGTCTCTTTCAGTCCCTTTTAAAGTAATTATTCTTCTCCATCTACATATTATCCTTGCTTATTTTTTTTATTTGGCAGCCAACTCAGTTACTGCAGTCAAGAGATGTATTTTTGCAACCATCTAATACTTCTGCTCTTCAGCTGAATCTGTAGATAAAAGAAAAAAAATAAGACTGCTGGGATTTGTGCCCTCCATGCACAAGCCATCTGCGTGTGGCGGCAGGAGTCAGGTTTGGGTTTACTTTTCCAATCAGTTGCAAGCTTGTAGAGTGCCGGTGTCTGTTCTTTTGGCCCACTTTGCCATACCACTATTTTTCCTTTTTTCATTCATTCATCTGTCCGCATCTATTGGAGATGTCACTTCAACCAAGCACTGAAAAGTGCATAAATCTGTCCCTAGCCACGTAGGCAGAATTTAATGCTAAAGACGCTCCTTCCTGAGCCAGGGCTCCCAGCTGGAGAACAGTTGCTCCATATCTGAACTGCTGCCCTCTCCTGCACCCACCATTATTGACAAGAGTTGTGGTCACTCCCTCAGACATCTGGGCTTGCTAAACTTTAAGGAGCCTTTTGGATTTACTTTTTACAACATCGACATCGCACAAAATACATTGTTTTGTTCAGAAGGGAACAGCTCTTGTTGTTGAGAAGGGAAGGCCATACCTTGGCAATCAGATCATGAAAGCAGGGATCAATATAGCAAAGAAGGGGAGTGTTGTGCACATGGTGTGGCTGCAATTCCTTTCCAGTCTGTTTTCAGATGCAGTTGTGTCTCTGACCTCCTGGCCAACATCAAAGGGGTATTCATGTCCCCTGTGTACAGGACAATTCTAAAACAAGAGATGAGAAGACTTGATTCTCTTCTGCTGCTGTCCCCAGCCTTATCCCAGCCTGAATGGCCATTCACCCCACAGATCACATAGTTATAGCTGGCAAACTACCACTGGTTTGAGTAGCACCATATGTACAGCAAATGGTATGTGGTTTGGTGGCAGCAGGGGAGAAAGGAGAATCAGCTAAAGTGCTGCAGAAAGCAGTGTACAAGTCCCTCATGCCTTCCAGACACCTGGGGTATGCTGTTTATTAGCATTCCCCAGGAGTTATGCTCTTCAGAAACACAGGTAGGTTATGTTCCTCACATAGTGCAAGACCTCAGCACTCCAAGGGGAAGAAGATGACAGGGCAGTGGCACTTGCTTGTTCTGCATAAATACATGTTTAGGAGATAGCAGCTCAGTGCCAGACTATTGAGGTATATATTCCGGTGTAAGTGTGCTTGGTGTCCTCTCTTGACAGCAAGTTAAGAGCATGCTTGGCTGAAATGCACAAATCCCACAGTGGGAAATCCACAGCTGGTTAGAAAGATGGCTGAGCAATATATTCTCTTACCTTCTTTCTTTCTTTCTTCTGCAGAGGCTTCAATGCTGAGGAGTACAGTGTTGCTAAGGAGATAGAGCAAAAAGAGAAGGGAGAGAGTCATGTTTGGGAGTAGGGAATTTTTGCATTGTGCATCACTGTATGACTTTCAGAATTAGAGTGTCTTAATCTAGCATAAACTGTCCTTCCTAGGAAGAGCTGACATACCACATGCAGTGCTGCTCTAGAACTGGAAGAGGCGCAGAGCCAGAGATGTGGGGCAAAGTCTTGCCTCACAGACAGGACTAGGGACCAGCAAGCAGCTGCTTCTTAATTTTGTGGAGAAAGGAGTTTATCTTGTCAGTGTATCCTGTGGAGCCTCCCCCACTGCTAGCTCTTGTTCCAGAATGGAAAAAAAATATGCCCAGTGATCAATACTTTTTTTTTGGACAGCGTGTTTTAGCTGTATCATCTGGTAGGGACTGTTATACTGTTGAACATAAACATCCATATCCACCAGCCTTACCAATAGCTAGAACTAACCAAATCAGTCAGCAGGAGGACATGAAAAATTAGCATTGTACCGTTTTATTAGCTATAAATTAGCTAAGAATGGTGCCATTTTATTAGCTATAAAAATATTATAGGGCTGAAAAATACACTAGATACTAATACTATGGTAATTGATGTGAAACTGTTCTGGATTCATATTTTTAACAGATCTTGCTGTGTTGTGACTCAGCATACTTTTTCCTGGGATGCATTTATCATACAGACAATCAGAGAAGAAAAGCCATGCTTGGGTGGTGGTCTTATGACTAGTCCTAGACTAAAGTGCCAGCTGGTGCATGTCTTTTTGGCAGCCACTCAAGCTGTTGTTTTGTTTTGGCAGCCTCTGTAGCCAGAGCATGCTGCTCTCTCAGTTGAGACTGACAGGAGAGATGTTGGTCCAAGGGTGGATTTTGGCACCCCTGGGCTAGAAAATTCTAGCTGTGCTGAGCCTGCTGCGCTGAAAGCAAAGTGTCCATTGTCAGTTCCTCATCTGTCTCACTGCACTTCAGGCAGCACCTTGGAGGAATGCAGCCACCAGCCCATTTTGAAGTCTTTCTTTTTATTTTTTTGCCCCTCCAGAAGGGTACTAACCCATTTGTAAGCTGCTACAAATCAGTAGAGAACAGCTGATTAGAGCAGAACTATGCTCATCCATAGATGATGAGAGCTTATTTTTTTTTCTTGTGAAAGTTGCCTTCATACAAGGCTTCTTTGTCTTGAAAATTTACCTCTTGGTGATTCATCTCTGGATATAGTTAGAGATAGACTGCCTGTACGGGGGAATGCTGCCAGTGGGACAGAAAAGATTCCCTAACTATTTAAAAATCTCTTCATTTCTATAGGTCTTCAATTTCTTAGCTTTTTAGATTGAGGGCACTTCTGTTTTTATTATTATTATTATTATTGTTTGTTTGTTTGTTTTTGTTTTGACTACATAGTTGAATTTGTTCTTTTACGTTCTTTCTGAAAAGTAAAAAACACTCAACTATTGCTTCTTGAGAAATAGATTCAGTGCCTTTGTATGAGCTATCCCGATTCTCACAAAAAGCCATTTGGATATTCTAACCATCGGTGGTGTTTTCAGACTCTAGATCTGTGGGGCAGTGAAAAGACATTGCAGGCAAATCAGTTCTGGAAGTAGCTTCTAATGATGCCCTCAGAGCCTACAAAAACAGTTTATTCAAAAGCCATGGATTTGTGTTTTTGTGTGATATTTATAATAAATGTTTTTTCCTCTTACTAAAAATAATTGTGCCAGTGATTTTTGGTTTAGGGTGGAAAGAAGACAAGCCAAGATTTGCAGGGAACTTGGAAACCTCCCGTATCTGAGTACTCAGCTCAAAGTCCATAGTAGAAGTTTGAATTTTGAGAGTGCCTCACTGCTGCCTCTCTGACAGCTGGGCTCCATTTCAGGGCTTTGGGGTAGGCAGCCAGAACCACTGCCTGCTTGTCCTGCAGTTTACTCTCTGGTGCCAAACATATCTTTAATGACACTGTGATAGTGACTGTGAAATGGATTGGTGCCTTTGATCCCATTTCTATTGGGTATGAAGTTGAATAAATATTCTTGCTTACTGGCAGTTTTGATAAAATGGGGTATATATTGAATGACAGGGAAGAAAAGCACCTGTCCTCCTCCGAATTTATTCCCCTAGTTACTGATAAGATCTTAGTGCTGTAAAGTCACAGATTTTGGGTTGCTGTTCCTGCTGCAATGAGTGCCCTGCAGCATGTCTGCTACAAAGCAGCTGTTCTAGAATAGTAATTCTTGATTAACTCTTTTTGGGGCTGCTCTTCTCCTGGAGTAAGTGTGTTTTATTCTGAATATTTTAACCCACTTCCCAAGTGGATTAAGTAATTTCAAAAGAAGGCAGTCACAAGCCTTTGGAGAGGAAGTTAATCAAGAATAGATGCTTAATTTCAAATTCATGCCCTACGTTATCCTCAATTAACTACATGTTTAGACCAGCCCTAAAACTCAACTAGTTCTCTAGGGCTGATGCTCTAAGTCTGTCTCATCAGTATCCACCCACATGTTCAGAATGTCAAAATGTTACGTTGTGTGATGAGATGGAGGAAAGATGGGTTAGTGGACAAAGAACAGAAGTTGAAAGTGAAAGTCCTGTCTTTTTTGCCTTTTTTTTTGTTTGTTTTACCATACTTCTTGCGTTATTTACAGTATCCCTGCCTTCTCTGTGTCTCAATTTTCACACTTACAGGATAGGGATAATAATACCTTGTCTTCTCTCAACATCATTTAGGGAGATAGCATTCATCAGCATCCCCATATTACCAATGATATTCCCATTGGAGAGAATATGAGAGAGATGTAGCCTGAAGGATTTCCAGCCCCCAAGCATTGAACCATTTTCCTTCTGATTTGTAGTTAAAAATGGGAAATTAGCTTTCAAAACTGGCATCTTATGTTGGTGTTTGTTGCTGGTACTGGGCACTTGGAAAAGCTATATTTTTCTGATATTTTTAATTATTATTTTTATTTTTAAATTGTCATTGCTAAGTATTTGAGTATTTGAGTAAAACTGACTTGTTTTATTTTTTTATACACACACACACACACATACACTGAATTTTTGGTTTTATCCTACAGGTGCATGGATGAGCACCCTTCCTTGAAGTTTCACTCAGTGTAAGAGGAGGAGGGAAAGGAACAGAGAAGGGAGAATAGTCTATTTAGTTGCTGAAAGCCTGGATAGTTGGCCATCAGTGGTTAGTTATAGTTGTGAAGCACACAGCGTTTGGTGTTGATCCATCAATAATATAAAGAATGTCATTAAACCTGGATAAGTATTTCCTCCTGTACAGCAGCAACCCTGTTTTCCCAAATTCTGAATTTATTTAATTTCCCACTTCATTTATTTTGCAGGTGTTTTTCCAGGTCCGACCACCTTGCCCTCCACATGAAGAGACACATCTAAATATCTGTCAGCTTGGCATGGATGTCATCTGAGCTAAGTGTTGTGAGATGAAAGTGGAACTCGAGTAATAACATGCTGCCTTGCAGGAGAAGAGAACTTGATCACGTGTAACCCTCTGTACAGAGACCACACGCTCGCTCTGTCATGCACCCAGTTATACTTCAATACACACATCAGTTCTTTATGCCTTGCCCCAGCTGGATGGGAGAAGATGCAGGCGAGGAAATGGTATAGAGGTGAAGTCAATGAGAAGAACAATTGCGTACAGTACTTTGTCTCTCTTGGATTTATTTCCTGGTTTTGCCAATGGAAATCAAAGAAAATGGAGGAGGCTTCTCTGCAGGTGGACGGCAATAGGAGGGGCTTATTTAACTTGCTTCTCGATGCAACTCAATAGGAGAATATGTCGTCTTGAAGTTGCATATTTGTAGCACTAACTTTCTTTTTAAATAGATGGGGGGAAAACAATGACCTAGAAAACCAAATCCCAGTTTGGTAGCCAAAATTAACCTCTTGGTTCGTTTGTTCTTTGTCTGAGGATTCCTAATGTTCAGTGCGTCAGACTTCTCACAGACACTTTGACCTGTCTTGGTTTTGGTTCTTCTTCCTAGAACTGAGCTATTGAGATCCTTTTAAGTCAATACCAGTGGCCTTAATGGCAGTAGACTGTGGAGTGACACTTGTGACACAAATATTCTCTCTTTGGCCTGAGTTTATGTAGACTTCACGGAGGACTATATTTTTGTTGGTTGTTTTTATTTTAATTTTTGTTTTGGCTATTGCACAACATATGCACTAGGGACTCTGGAAGCTGCTGCCATGATGGCTAAGTGGCCAAGGGATAAACCCAGAGAAACAGCACCTAATATCTCTGTAGGCCTCACCTTATTGCCATAGCTAGGACTTCTTGTTTATTTGTTGAATGAAAACTTTAAAAGCTTACTTGGAAGCTTAAACCTTATTTTCTCTTTTCTCCACGAACAAGTGATCTTCAGAACTCCTTGTCTTCACCTGGATATTGGTCTGGGACTGGCCACACCATACAGGCATGACTACAGGATTCCTTCCACATCATGTGAGCACGTTAGCCACAACTCAGAGTGACTTAGAGATGAATTATGTTGCTTTTTCTTGCTGTTCTTCTAAAAACCAATTTAAAACATTAGACTTTTGTTTGTGTAAAGAGCACCTGCAGACATTTTTATTTAAACCTGATGTTTTTTGAACATCTTACACTCAAAAAAACACAAGCCAAAAATCCTGCTCCAGTCTCTGAGTGGGAAATCGAGAACCTCTTCCAAGTACAAAGGCTTCATTCAGCATTAGCCTTTTAAAGAAATTATCAAAGTCCTCCTTTTCCATTCATCAAGTTGATACTGTAGCCCACTCCAATATGAAAAAAAACATAATGGTGTGAATGGTGAAGGAAGGGTTGGATTTCACTTACAACAATGAGGCTTTTCCAATGATTGCTCTAAAGTATTACTAACCTAGAGGTCCTTTTTGGCCTACTGTGTGAACCACCAAGGAGAAGTGGAGGTCTCATGCTCACCCTTCAGTCCTATTGATAATTTGATTTTGTTGGGCTCAAAGTGGATTAAAGTCTTCATTACAAAAGAAAAAGAAACAAAAAATGTATCTTATTATAACTCGCATTTGAAACTATTTGGCACTGGCCCTGACTCCAAAGACTGCATTTAGGACCATAAAAATGGCCTATGCAAGCAGGCAGGTGGTCATTAGGTTGTATATTTTGTATATTCTGGGACCATCCCTACAAGATGTGTCTAGAAATGAAACAAAATGGCGCATGGTCCACAAATGGTTGCTGCTCTTTTATACTGTATTAGCCAACTGCCCTTCTTTGACTGTTTTGACTCATTGACTGTTAAATATTTCCCTTAATTTATGTTTTGGGAGGTAAAACTGTACTCTTGGGGAAAAAAGAACAAACAAGAAACTCAATAGATGTTTAAGAGCTGTCACCGGGATCCTTGGCACTTGAATTCTCAGCATTTTGCAACCTTTGGTTCCAGTGAGAGATTGAATTTACTCAAAAGATGCTGTTTTTCCTCACAGTTTTCACAAAACACTGTGACTGTCAACTGAACACTTTGGGGACAGGGGGGAAATACGATGTCTGGCCCATATGGCATGAAATATGGACCAAAATCTAACCATCTTTTAGGGGCAATGATGTAACATTCATGATAAGAAAGAGAGAGAGAGAGAGAGAGAGCAAGAGAGAGTGTGAAGAAAAAAAAGAAAAGAAAGGTAGAGAGAAAGAAAGAAAATTGAGATTATTCCAAAGATTTAAAACTAACCGTACTATATATACATATATATATATTTTATATATATATATATATACAAAAACTGCAGAGCACTGCTTGCTGACAATCTCGTATTTCTCTACTTCTGTGTTTGCGTACTTCTATGGCCATTCCATCCAGCTGTTCCACTGGGACTGAGGGCCCTAGAATCCAATTTGTGTTGGAATATATAGAGCATCCTGCCAGATGTCTAATGGGAACTGAAACCTCAGCTGTGTGAAACTGTAGAGCATCCAGTCAGTACATTAGATTTAAAAAAAAAAAAAAGAAAAAGAGGGTAAGAAAATCCTAGAATTTCATTAGTGTAGCATCCTAATGTATGTGCTCTCAAACTCACTGCTACAATACTCATTGGCTGTGAACCTGCATAAATATCCTCCTTTGACCTCTGGACACACCTGCCTCTAGATATGCTAACAGTAGTCTACAAAGAATAATTATTAAATGACAGTTTATGTACCAGGCTCTATTTAAAAGGGGAAAAAAAATAAGCAAGACTGCTTCTTTTATTCCAGTTTTCATTTTGGTCTTGTTGACATCTTATTTAAATATGGCAGAACAAGGGCCCCATAGAAAGAAACATACTGAAATGTGTGATTATTTTGTTCTAGAGACAGGCCTACAGTTAAATCCTGGATTTGTATAGCCAAACAAACATAGAGGAAAAGGGGATAAGAGCCTTAACCAGATTTCAGATTTCAGATTTCTCAGGCTCTTTTTGTTGCAGGTCTTGAACTCTGAAGCCAAATTCTGGGCTTTGGGACCATCGCTTCTGCTTGTAACAGGAGGTATTTTTCACCTGTATATGTTGTATACTCCATCAGTCTCTGCACTTCAGTTTCTGGGTGGTCATATACAAGTGTCTTAGTCATTACTAAAATTTTGAACCATAGCTTGTATTTCATAGATGGAGTCTCCCTTTTGGAAAAGCCTAATTAGTGACATGTTCCAGGAGTCATTTTTTACAATTACAATTTTTGTTTCTTTGCAGATATTTCAAGCTGTGCACTTCAAACCTGAGCAATCCATTATAGCTAGATCATTTTTGGGCCTGTGTCTCCTTGCTAAAGTTGTACAGACATCTTCTATTTATAAATTATGAATAGAAATGGGCTAATAAGGAAAGGCTAATCCTTTCTGTAAGGCTTCTTTGGAAACAAAACTCTAAATAGATGATTTGGTAACAGTTGAAGACAAAATTATTGAGCTTTAGAAAGGAGAAGCTTAACAGTGTTTCCTTCATGCTAGATTTATATCTGTTTGCAAAACAGAAGCCACATTTTTTTGGCTTTTCTGAAGAAAGTTAGATGTGGTTTCCAAGGCCATGGAACTGTTGGATGAGAACAAACTGAGACACATGTCCCACAAAATAGTATACATAAAGGAAACAACTAAATCAAATATATTTTTTTTTGTGAGTAGCTAAATAATATTTTGGAGCAGTGTAGTTAATCATAGAATAATGCAGGTAGAAAGGGACTGTCCAGAGGTTGTCTCAGCCAACCTTCAACTAGAGCTGGTTGCTCAGGGCCATGTCCAGTTGATTTTTGAATACTGCCAAGGATGGAAATTCCACAGCCATTCTGTGCAAGCTCGTCCAATATTTGACTAACTTTGTGGTAGAAAACGAAACAAAACAAAACAAAACAAATCTGTATGTCAAGTAGGAATTTCCCATGTTCCAACTCGTGTTTGTTGGCTATTCCACTGTGCACCACTGCAAAGAGTCTTCATCTTCTCTACACCTTCTCTTAGATATTCGTAGGCAGCAATAAGATCTACCCTTACCTTTCTCTTCCTAAGGATTGACTGTGTCTCTTAGCCTCTCTTCATCCATCATGTGCTCCAGCCATCTGATCTCCTTGGTGGCTGTCTTCTAGACTTGCTTCAGTATGTCAGTAATTTTCTTGTATGGGGAAGACCAAAACTGAACAGAATATCCTAGATCAAGGTGTACTTTATATGTTACAGTGTTGAAAAATCATTTAGAAAGTACCAGTATCAAGATTTTTCTAGTAAGATTTTCTGAATGTATAAAATTATGCTTATGGAAATATGCTTTTTATACTGCCAACTTGAGGCTTGGCAAGCAAAATTCTGTTTTTCTAACATAATCATCACTTTTTTACCTTAAACTAAAAAAACGTATCACTCATACTGTATCAAACATGGAGACACATGATGCATTTTAGTCACTTTTTAGAACAAAACAACACTTCAGCACATCTTTGTTCTGCAGTTTTTTCCCCCTTAGGAGAAGAGCAACCTAAACCATCATGTGAATTTTATAAAGAATAGTCTAACAGGGACGGAGATTCCAGAGTAGAGTGTTTTTCATTATCTCAAAGTTGTTCTCTTTCAATAGTCAGTTCTCAGTCTAGAAAATGATTTCACCTGGATAATCTAGGCAAATGAACAAAAGAAAGCTTATTTCCAGGACTGAAATCCAGGATTTATTCAGTGTGTTGGACAAGGCCCTGAACAGAGTGATCTAACTGACCTGTTTTTTAAGCTGAGGCTTGGATTAGGTGACCTCCAGAGGTACCTTCCAACATTATTTTTTCTGTTTCTGTGATTCATATCATAGCTCTGTCTGATTAATTATGTGTACTGGTTTTAGTTCTTCCCAGACTATAGAATGGGTCCGTAGGGTTACTCTCCAACTCTGATTCATCCATATCAAACTTTATAAGGTTTCTTCATGAGCAAGATGTAGAGAGGAAAAAATCTTGAGGAAGAAGAAAAAAAAAATCTTAGCAAAGCAGTTTGAAGGAATATCATACCATGAGATGTATCACAGTTGCAGGGACCAAACAAATATTACAGAAACAAGTTTGCTAGCCTGGAAGACCCATGCAATGTCTCAAAAATGGTTCCCTGTACCTGAAATCTTAGCCAACTTACATTTCTACTGAGGTGATCTATTTTTTTCTTTCATTTGATTCAGATTTTTTGGAATTGGGTTTACTGCTTTTTAAAATTAGCACATTTTCACTTAATACCTGGAAAACAATGACTAAACACAGATGAGGAAGAAGAACCTGAATGCAAGAAGAGCCGCCAGTCCCTTGCTTCTGGAACTATTTTACCTTCAGGAGTAAAAAGGATAATCACTAAGATGTATGGCTAAAATGGAGTTGAAGAATACGATGGTTGCAGTGATTGAGCGTGTCTTATCTGTGACCTTTTTGGTATTTGTAGAATTGGGTTTTCTCCTTCATTTTTACCTGGCTGAGACAATTTGGGCTTTTTAGCTGTCCCTAACACAAAGGTTGCTCTTCTTATCTAACATACTTTGTTTATCTGTGTACAAAACAAGTCATATTTGGTGCTTTTGACAGAACTGATCAAAATCCAACTTGCTTAAGGGTTTCCTTTTCTCCCACCTTCCTGTAATGTGCGTCAAAATCTTTACATTTAAAAAACAAGAACAGACGAAAACTTTGTACATTAGTTAATGTTACCAGGCCAGCACCCAGTGGATCAAGGGCTTTTATTCTTGATTTTATTTGGGACTTAGCAAATCCTGTCATTCCATCCAGCAAGACTGTTTTTAAGCTTTCATATTTCTGGGTGATGCTTTCAACACAACACTCTCTTAAAGTACTTTTTGCTGATTTCAGATAGAATTGTGCTTGCAAAGTTTTTCACATACCAAGGACAAAGACAATGCCTGACTAACTATGGCTTTGACTTGAAAAAATGAAAATTATTTCTTCCCAAGATTTTACAACTACTCATTGATAAGTCTTGCCTGTCTTTCATTAGAATTAGACCTACAACCTTCTTGAATGATCATTTCCAGATCAAGCTTGGATATTCTTCTTCCTTGTGTCACACTTGTGTCTTTTTTTATTAATAGTTTAGGGATGATTACTGCAGTCTTTCTCCTCACAGCTCTACATTGGCTTCAGTGGCAAGATTTAGCATAGCAAGAACTGGAGGGTCTGGCCCACCAGGTACTAAGATCTCTCTCATAAAAGCTGAGACTTTCCTCCTCCCTTAGAGGAATAAGTCCAAGACATACTTGTACTATATAAGTTATATATATAATGATGTAGTTGTATATATAAATTATATACATAAAAATGTGGACATAGGGGGGTAGGCTGCCTTTATCACCTCAAAAATAGGTTTCCTTACCTGAAAACTTTCAAATGCAGGTATCATTTTCAAACAGGGTTTTATAGTTTTCCTTAATGCTTGTTAATGGCATTTTTGGTGTGATAATTCAAGTTGAAACTCTTCACAATTTTCAAAATGAAAGCTTTGATGATTTTTTTAAGTGCTTTGGTCCTAACTTCTATATACTGCCAGAAAACAGGTTCTACACCATTTCTCTGTGTGAGTGTGGAGGTGCAACCATATACCGTATACACTCACACAGAACATGAAACTGAGCTACTGACTTAGAGTGTGTAGTAACCAACCGTGCCTATTGCTTTGATTTAGGGAGGGCACTTACTGTTGCCACTGCATTTTAGGAATCACGTCAGCTTCTGTAGGAAAGTTTTCAACAGTCTGGGAAATACTTGTTGCTGTGTACTGTGAATGAGTAGGCTGCAAATTGGGGGTTGGGAGGGGAGGTGGGAAGGGAGGGGGATGAGGGCTTAGCATGTACACACTAAAAATGAACTAGAATGGACAGAAAGGTGACAATTTTAGCCTTTATTGTTGGGCTCTCGGGGAAATAAAAAGCTAACATGCAGTCCCTGAAAGGCCTGATGGCTGAAGGGCTGATCTTTACTTTATAATTTGCAACATGCCTTTTTCCCATCCATCTCTATTTTAAAACCCAGGCCTGTCAGATTCTGGAAGTAGATCAAAACACTGGTTTACACACTACTGCGTTACCAAGGCCATGTCTCTACCAGGGAAGTTGCCCTATGTTAAAATATCAGTCTAGTTAAAATCACTTTGTAGATGCACCTAGTATTTGTTTGCCTGGACTGTGTTTGTATTGGCATCCTATGCAGTTAAGATAAAGTGTAAGAAATGGTTCAACCAATTAAGATACCTCGACAAAAAGGTTCTTGCACCAATTTAAGTGTATGGTTTTGAAATCACTGCATATAAACCACGACAGCTTTTCTCTTAGAAACAAGGCCTTATTTTAGCATGTCTGCTCATCTGATTGGAAAAATAATAAAGCAGGCTGAGATTTATTTATTTATTTTTGTCTTGCTTTGCAAAATGTCCTGCTTTCTTTCTTATCCTTTAAAACCTTTCTTGCTCTCTATTTCACATTAGATTTTTGTTTGGGGGATTTTTTTTTTAGCAACAACAACAAAAGGATGAATGCTCCCTATTTAAAAACAACAACAACAAAAACAAACAAAAACACAAACAACATTGCTTGAAGGACTTTCATTTTGCACTATAATTTTTCTTTTACCAGATGTGTCTGACAAGTGCATTTTGGAGATGCCCTCGGTCACGTTCTCTCAGGCCTACTCTGGTATTTCTAGTTTATCACAGAAGTACCCAATCTTGTAGCCCTCAGTTCTGCCTTTTTTTGACATTTTATTTTTTTTAAGCTTTTTATATATATATATATAAATATATTACTTTGTCAGTTTTTTTGCTGTACAAAAAGTCTTAAGATTTAAAAATATTATTTGTATTATATGATGGTGGTATGTTAATGTTACAAAATTATTAATGAAGAAAAAATTTATTTTTGTTACTGGTCTGTTTCATAATTCTTTTTTAAATTGGTATATTGTAAGATATCTATGCAAAAATGTTATGTGACGCATTTTTATTTAAGAATGTAATATGTGTAATAAACAGTAGAATGTGTTTGGCCCGACAGTGTTTAGTGTGCCTTGTATATTATTTCTTTATGAAAACCTCCATGAACAGCGAAGGAGCTTTTGAATATCAGTTAAGGCTATGGTTGTGTAAAAACACATACTGGTATGAAAGAGATAGCTTATGCTTTAACTTAAGAGAATCACATTTTTGAATTTAAGTAATATTTTTAAAATGTATTTTGTAACAGTTCAAGTGTTGTTTATATTCATGTCGTAACACATATTGCTTTTGGAAAAGATGCTCAAGAAAGTAATTCTTATTGTTTAAAGCTGACCAGATTTCCGTCTGGCTTGTAACATTGCTTCTGTCGGAGTCAGTGACTTTTACTCTTTGTAAGCCTGCACTGGTTGAAGATTTTAGCCAGTATTATTTTTGTAAAAGATACAGAGAGCACTTGCATTGCATTTTCCATGCCTAGTTTTCAAAACATTTGTCAGTCAGTGGTCAAAACAGGACTAGACTTTGAGGCTCCTGAGCATTAGTGTGGTGCTCTAGTCTGTGCATCACGCGGTCTCACAGGAGCTGAGTGCAGTATTGTTCTCTTTCCCCTGCCTCAATCATTTAGTCTCTCTCTTTAATGTCTGCAAAATTGCAAGCACAATTGAATCCACCTGGATGCTCAAGTACTAAAAATGTATTTAGGCAGTAAAGACAGTCATTCTGAGCACAATTACTTTGCAGTGTCGTGCCATAAAATGAAACGACTGACTTTGTCAAGTCAGGCCTGTATCCATTTAGGTTTTTGCCATCTTGTTCTCACACACGGCAGTGACCTAAATGGCACCATGTATGAACATCCTGTAAGGCTCATCTGATACAAACTTGCTAGCTTTTAGTTCTGGGGCAACATGCCCCACTTTTCCTGTTGGAAGACCTGCTAGGACTATTCATGGCAGACAGAAGGTAGGATTACCCTCCTGATATCTGCATCTAAGAGTCAGATTACCATTCTAACCTACTCATTTATACTCCCTCTGTAGCTAATGAAGAGAGAGAGAGAGAGAGAGAGAGAGAGACATCCAGAGGTGACTAACTCCAGGTGATGAGTTGAATGCAAAAGGAGATGAAGTGACATCAGGCGTTACTGAAAAACCATACAGTAAGGTGGAAGACAAAAGTTCCAGTAATGCACATAGCTGTTCTGGTCACTCAGGTCATGCCAGATATTTGACAATGGACATAATTTGTAGTGTTCGGGTGTATGTTACAAACAGTTCTTGAGCACTGGAAAAGAACTTGGCTTAGGCTGAAATTTTTGGCTGGTGTTCTAAATGTTCAAAACTTCACAGTGCTCTAGCAGCTTTACTACAGCAGTGGTATCTTGATGTCACTCAGGGCTTGAGGGACCGAGGCAGTCAGTTGTCATACAGTTTCTTAAAAGTTTCTATTGTTCATGGATTTGTACAATGAAGGTATGTCTGGAATTATTCCTCCTGGAAATATTTTTTTTTTTTTTAATTTATTTATTTTTCTATAGAGACAAGGTTTGGTTGCTTTACTTCCTCTCTTCCTTGAAAACCTCTGGAAGCTTTTTGCATTTCACCTACCTTGAGCTTTCTGATGGTTAAATGTCTATATGTCTAGCCTAGGATAATTCTAATGTAAATTAGTCCTCTGCTTTCCACATATGAGAGGTACTTCCAGAGAGAAGGAACAACCTTTATGAAGAAAACTTTGGGGTAGCAGTGCTGGTTCTTTGGCCTGTTTTCAACTACCTTGAATTGGAGAGAAGATTATCAATTATGGATGACCATACAAATAATTTGTTTTCTAGGAACTTTCAGAAAATCCAGTGCTTTACTATCACACACTTCCTCTCAGAAGATGCAAGAACAGCTGTGAAACACCTTCCTAGGTTAGAGGCCAGGAAAAAGAGATACCATGAAAGAACAACTTCCCTCTGAAATTGTTCAGGCAGCACAGTCACACACCTTGGGCAACTCCCACGGTTGGGGAATGGAGTTCTCTAAGGAAAGAAAAGAGGAATTTGTCACTTCCAGGGTTAGACTGCATATGAGCATCTTGTTGGACACATCTGTGCAAAATTGTGCAAATTTTGCACGACTTTGCAGACAGTTAATCTCTTTCCAATGTTACCTCAGCTGAAACAGAGAGGAGCAGCAAGCCCAGGGATGAGGAGTCCTTACTCCTTTCTCAGGCTGACAGAGGCTAAGCTCAGCATTTTCTAGTCAGAAATCTGCAATGTGTGGTTATCTGGCAGGCAGCTTATTCTAATGGATTCATTAGTTTCCTCAAGCATCTTGTTTTCCAGGCTACCTCAGGAAAAACACAAGGAGGCAGCTATAAAAAATAAAATGCTTCCTATATTACAAGTGTAGATTTTTCTTTTTGTTTGTTTGTTTTTAGTTTTTGGCTTTACCTCACATTTTCCTGGAGAGATTAAATAATTAAAGCTAATGAAAGTGAGGTGTGCCATCAGAATTATATGATCTTAGTGCTGAATTTCCCCCGGATTTTTTCAGAGGTACAAACTGAGCAAAAGCATCTTAAACCTGTGGAAGGGGATAGGTATGCCTCAAATACAGCTTGAATTCCCCAAGTAATACGGAGTGTTGACCAGAAGCCAGCGTCACAATGCAGGCAGGTATGTTCTGATTCAAAGCTTATATCTAATATTTCTACTTTATTGAGGTAATCAGAAGGTAACCTTGCCTTGAGTATCGAGTCTAACTGGTGTTAGCAAACCTAAGAAAAGTACTAATTCCGTAAGTATAGATAGGTATGGTTAAGTGATAACATTTAAACGGTATTTTTGGAATTTCAGGAAGGTTCTTTAAGAACAGGAACTTTTGTACCCTTCAGCAGAAGCCTCTTACCCTTCTGGATGACAATACAAATTCTTAAAATTCAGTGATGAGAACCTTGGCCTTCTGAGGTGAATACTTCATCCCTAAAATATGCATTTCTTTCCACCTCCTTTCCTGTGACTCAGAAATACTGTGGCTGGCTGATGGTGCAGAAAGAGCTGCTACAACTAAGGTAATTTAGAAGAGGAAGGATGGAACAGACCCATAATCAGAACAATGGCTAATGCTCTGGGAAATGGTCTAAATACAGTTCATGAGGTGGCAGAGAATAGAAGGTTTCATTTACAGATCTTTATTTCCACGTAGAATCAAGTGATTTTCTTCCCTCTCCACAAGTGATGAGAGGGGTTTTTGTGTTCCTGCGTGACACCAGCCCTGCAGCCCTTGACAGAAGAGACAAAATGCTTCTCCTCACCCCCAGCAAATGCTGGGAACAACAGTCAGCCGCGATGGCCGGGCAGAGGCTGAGGCGGGCACATCTCGGGCCGCCACAGCACTGAGGCCCTGAGGAGACAGCCGAGGCCCCTCAAAATGGCGCCTCTCCCCTCAGCTCTCCCCCCAGCGGCCGGCCCGTTCTCCGGTGAGCCGCCCGCCCCCAGGAGCCTTTTTGAGGTACGCTGTCCGGCTGGGAAGGAGCAGAGCAAGGAGGTTGAGTCTGTCCCTGAACAACGTCTGTGAAATGGCTGCATATTTAAGGTTGAGAGCAAGTGCGGGTGGAAGTGTGCTCGGCCTTGTCAGGTGGGTCTTCACGCTGCACACGGGAGCCGTGCTGTCCTCTCCCCATACAGCAATTCTGTCGCCCCTTCTGTGCTGGCTAGGCTTTCTGCTGATAGTTATCAAACAACTATAAAAGTGCCACCATTTGAAATATCCTTCATGGTGGGATTGCTGTTGACCCCTTGCCTGCTTTTCTCTCAGCATTTCTGATGCTGGGTGCCTGCCCCTTCAGGCCACCACACCAATAAACACCCACCTAGGCATGCCCGTGTCACATTTTCACTTACAAATGCAACAAGGTCATATCCCAATTATCCATACTGTTGAATTCCCAGTATGGCCCCACCAGAGCAGCCTGAAACCACATGGGTACGGCTGAGGGCTGTCTTTTTGCCTGAAGTCAGTCAGGCTGTGGGCACTATTTGGGAGATCATGTGGAGAAAGGTAAAACACTTAAGACATGAGAGGCAAGCCATGCTGAGAGCATTTATTTGTCCATATGAACACCACCAGTGCTCCCATAACGCACCATTCCCCCCTGCAGGTGCTGTTGGGCTCTTTTAGTGACTGCAGCTGTCTGTGAGGAGAGCAAGACAGGTGCTTGGGGAGCTGTTACTGTGATCAGGTGTTGCCTGAAAGTAATTTATCAGTGGGGGGGAGACAGTGGCTGTGCTGTTTTCCGAACATAGTCTCTGGCAGCTGGGCCTCTCTGGCTTGGTGCCTCAAATGTCCACTGTGGCACAGAAGCTGCAAGATGGAGCCTGTGCTAGCAGTGGCTGCAGTGGCCACCAGGCTGGGCAGGCTTCCTTTCCCTGCTGCTGTGTGTGCCTGGTGGTACCAGGCAGCAGGAGAGAGCTGGACCACCACACTGGGTAGGTGCATGGAATATCCATGAACTGAGAAATTTTGTTGAGCCCCTGAACAACAACAAAACAGTCCTCAGGTAGTTGCTGCTTGACAAGGAGGTCAGTTTTCTCTTTGATGTTAGTGGGAATTACATTTTGTACATAGAAAGGAGAGAACAATTCCCTAATGAATCAGAAATTATTGGCACTGAACCTTTGTGTCAGAGGGGTTTTGGCCGTTTGTCCCTCACTCCTCAAAGGGCTGCTTTTCCACACGGGGAAGGACTTACGTGGAAGTGACTTGAACTGATGAAAAGTTAATTTAGGAGAAAATCACCTGTATGTTTGTGTCAATTTAATATACAAATACTCATATTTACCTTTGCTTTCTCATTTGGGAACAGGTAAATAATGCTATGAACTCCTTGTCAGGGTGACTGTGTGTATCAAACATTTTGAGAGGGCTGTGTAACTGCTGAAAATACTTACTTGGTAGTAAGCAGAACTTGTATGCTGTATCCTTGAATCTGTATTGTCATGAGAGAAAAACGTGTAATTTTTCTGTAAAAGACTCTGAGACCAGTGCTAATACACTGAAATGTGTTTAGGAAAAAAGATACTTACGGAAGAGGTTGTGTGCTATACATCCTTTGGGGTGCATAAGAGCATCAGAGCATACTCAAGTCTCTTCCAGTCTTGGAATGTTGTAGGATTCAGGCGTTAAAGTTCAAGGCCCATAGATATATAGGGAAGGAGAAAGAAAACTGGTGTGTTTAGGTAGCAGTTACTCAATCTGATGGTTTTGGAAAGAGAGATCCTCTCCAAAAAGAGGAAGAAACTCAATTCCAATGTATCTGAACAGATAGATTTGCATGGGTTACTCTTCAGGGTAGAATACTTAAAAAAAAAAAATCATTTTCTGAAAACTTATTCCTAGCCTGGTGTTTGTTTAGCTTGTCTTTAGACCAGACTCGCAACTTAAATAGAGTTTAGACTGCAACCTCAGTTCTCAGTCCTCTGTGCAGAGATTTTACTGATTTATGCCACGCCTTTTTATTATGTCATAAAATAGATTTTTTTTAAAAAAAGTTATTGTTCAAGGACAGTGAGTCTAATTATAATATTTCTGTCAGCATCCATTTTGTGCCCCCAAAAAGAGCAGACTCCTGCCATGGTTCTCTTCTTCCATGTGGTTCTGATTTTGATAAGAACAGGAGGAGGCAAATGGAGAGAGACATGTTTTCCAGTCCATGCCTCTACATTAATAATGTAGCAAATTAAGAATCTCCTCTAAGAGCTGCTCTGTTACGATGACAGCCCAATGTACCATATTTCCTACAAAGCTTTAGTTTATGACTAATACTCTGGTCAGATGCTACACATACGTTCATGTCGAAATGACATTAACAATGGAGATGTATTCCAAGCTTCGCACAGTCTTTTTCTTTCTGTTTCTCCTTAGAGCATACATACATATATGTGTGTGTGTATATATATCTATATATCACTCCACCTAAAGCACTTCTTTTTTCTCATCTCATGGGTCTCTAACAGACACACACACCCCGTGAAGCTGTGTGAAATCTTTCCAGCAAGACCTAAAAACATGTGATATCCTCTTGGATTCATGTTTCATGTGGAATCTCAAGCTGAGAGGGGCCTCGGGGTAGAGTGCTAACTGACAGGGGGATGGCGAGAGGCAGTCGGGATTGTGTAGGCGTGCGGAACTGAGGAACCAGGGCAGCTCAATATGTTTTTAATGAAACTAATAAATACAGCCATTGAGTGAATAGAGCTGATTGACATGGGGAGTTCCCAGTTCCCCCTTCCATCTGCAGCCTTTTCAGTAGCAGAATGGAGTAAAGAAATTTAAAACGATACTGGCACATATATTTTCAAAGAAATGCTATACAAAATTGCTAGCAAAATAATGGATAAGAGAAAAAATGTTCTTTTTCTACAAAAAGCTTAACAGGTCTTTTGATGTTCTTTCCACAGAAAAGAATCAAACCCTCTCTCACTGTTTCCTCTGAGCCAATGGAAAGATCAGTAATGGAATAGCTGGAAAAAAAAAAATTCAAAGTTTAAATTGTTTTTCATTATCGTTTTTTTGTGACGGGGAAAAAATTGCTAGGAAAAAATCAGTTGTCTCACTGCTTTAAGAAAAAAAAAAAAGAAAAAAAATAGAAGTGAGCTTTGAAATGCCTTGATGATAAAGAGAGAGCATTTCCAAGGGAAAATGCAGCCCAGATCTAATTACAGAAAGGGGTTTGCAGCCACACAGCTCTGACCTCATCACATCCACACCGTGCAGGAGCAGGCAGTGCATTGTCTAGCACTGGGTCAGAGTCAAGTCTGGGTAAAAGAGCACCTGTGTTTCCACGTGCCTGCTTCCCCCCCCCTCCCCCCATCAGTAAGTATAGCCTGTATAACAGTGACTGTATGTAGTGCAAAAAAGATGGAAACAGGGGTGATGGATGACCTTGACTATAACCGAACTGAAGTCAAAGTGGTATATTTTGAAGTAGGGAGCGAGGCAGAGGAGTTGTTTAAAAATAGGTAGATGGATGGCTAAAAATAGCTGCTATCAATGTGTGCCACGAGCTTAAAAATAATAACAGGTGAAAGCAGAGTGTATGACAAGGAAAGAGTACTTGATGTAATGGATATTTCTGAAGAATAAGGGAGAATCCAAATTCAATGCGATACTGTAATACTCTAAACTAGAGCAAACACAGGTTAGGTCACAGGGTGAGGGGGGAGGTTTGGAACGCTACAGCTGGAAGACACCATTGGATCTATAAAGATAAAATTGTAGTAGAAGAAAAAAAAAAAAGGAAACATCTGTCTATTAATGGTTAACAAGAAGTAATGTTATGGAATGGGAGAAAATAAAAGGGGCCACAGCATAACTCTGAGCAACCTCCTCTGGGGAGGAAGCATACCAAAGAGTAGCTTGCCAGTATTAAAATGTGGAAAGGGGGCATTTTCTTCTAAAAAACACAAAATCAGACAGAGACTAGTCAACAAGCCACAAAACTGCAAGTAGGGATACTCATAGCCTTAGTCTCAGCAGGGAGTTTTGTTTGTTTGTTTTTTTTCTGAGTAACTCAGTGATCACAGACAGCATACAGTAGATTTTAAAGACTAGATAATCTAATGCCTGCTTCTGTGCTTTCCCACCTCACGCCCTAACATTACACTGAAATTATTTCAAAGAAATTCTTCTTTCCGCTATTCCCTTTTATAACTCCCTCCCTTAAAACTGTTGTTATGGCAACAGCGTTGGCTGTTTTCTTGCTGCTGTGGATATGTGCAGAAGATTCCCACACCATTGCCCATATGATAGCCTAGAACCCCTCAAAGTGTCCCTGAGCTGCTTAACCTTATACCTTGCACATGCAGAAATCAAGGAATCTAATTAAAATTGCAAGGGGAAGAGGGGACGAACAGACGCTATTCCTCAGAGGTTTGCGTTAAACATATGCACAAATCTTTATAGGGACAGAGCCTCAAATGCCACACGAAAGTCAAAACACCTATATATTCATACCCAAAACAGAAAGGTTATTTATATTTAAGAAATAATTTTGCCAGAGCCTGACTCGCAATGGCTAATATTCTTACTCCATAACCAGATTAGTCTTGCTGGCGCTGTACCGAATCCCACAAATACCCAAATTAAACTAAAGTAATTTAAAACAGATTTTTTGTAACTCTAACTTCTGAATCGGGGACCTAAGTTGCACGGTATGATATGCCAAGTGGGCAGCAGAGATGAATTCTGACAAGTCAAGTACAAATGTATAATCCAGGGTCAGACTCATTGGTATCAATGGAAGTTTTGTCTTAACTGGATCAGAGCTCCTCTGGGTAAGTGTGTTGAGACTGCTTGTTACTGGCAGAATATTTTTTAAAGGTACAGAAAAAGGAGTCAAGGAGAACAGAAATTTTACTAGTCCTCAAAAATAATTAAGCACACCCTCCCACTTGTTTTCTTTGTTCTAGGAAACCTTTTTTTCAATTAGGCAGTTTTAATCAGATGAGTATTTTTTGCAGATACAGGCAGTTTGTACACTGGATGTCTCAAGTTTGGCTATCAAGTGATCTTCAGGATTTATGCCTCCTAGGGGATTATCAAGCTGTGAATTTTGTGATAGAACAAACTTTTTGTAAGTAATACATATAAGCACATGAGATTATCTTTTAGAAAGTGATTAGACTACTTTCAAGTATTTCAAATGAAATGTATTAAATCTTGAGATTCTGCAGCCTTGATGTTCTGCAGATCACATTTCTAGAACTGTGTTTCCCGGAGCTCAGATCCAAACTCACCGCTTCAGCTAACCCTAAGGCTTGGTCACATTGCTGTGAAAATCAGAATCATTGCATTGGTTTCACAGACAACACATGCAGATTCTAATTGTCTGATTGAAATATATGGCCTCTTTATTTATGTATTTTTAAATTATTGGCAACGTTTTTTCAAATTTGCAATAGATGGGAACATACTTTATGGCGGTCACAAACAGACAAAATTAGATGATTTTCAAAAGATGCCCTGGAGACTTAGGAAAGATAAAGTTTTACATGGCAGTTTTATTTCTTCTTCCTTTTGTTTTGTTTTACTTGCTATTTGTGAAGTAGTTCATTTATAGAAGACAAAGATAGATGAAAATACCAGGCTCAGTGTTACGTATATTTTGTCCTCAGGCTTCTAAAGAACTTGAAATGATTCAGAAGAACAAATTCCTGTTAAAATGTTGGGAATGTTTTTCTATTTCTATAACCTATTCCCCCACCTTTTTTAAATAAGCTGTCTCCTTTAACACCCACCATGTTTAGGAAAGACAAAAACTTTGCAAAGATTTATTATACATGACAGAAAAAAAGAAGTAGTGGGAAGAGAGGGAAAAATGAGGAAATAAAGCAAGAAGGAAAAAAGAAGAAAGAAAGAAAAAGAAAACAGAATTAAAGAAAGCATTCATCTGTAGAGCTGCAGAAGAGAAGCCTCCAGTTCAGGAAAGACTTCCTCTTCTCAAAGAGGTGATTAATCATGTGCTTGAAGTTAAGCACACACTTATGTGCCATGCAAAATTAGGATATAGGAGGAAATTATGTGCTGAGTGAAACATCCTGATTTTATTTCCTAAAATGTCTTATTTTCTTTAAGATCTTGTCTGTCCTGTCTGACAGGAGAATTGATAATCACAGGACAAAATTGATCTAGACTCTGGAGCAACTGATTGGCAGCAGGTCAGCTGTAGCATATCCTGCACTGGGGACTAATTGGTAGAATTCTGCAGTTGTTAAGGAATATGCTGGGGAAGACTGAGACCCAGCATTTGTATTGCGGATTTTATTAGCACAGGTACAGAAACTAGGAACAGATCCTCATTCTTTGCATTCATCCTCAGTTGCAAGTATCTGGGTGCTAGAGAAAAAAAAAAAAGGGGAGAGATTCTTATTTGTATTCTGGTACCTTTGTATAGCTTTGTGTAAAAGTGCTTTCATGTTAGAATCAAGAAAAAAATTGCACTGAATTATAAGGTGGTAGAAATAGCTTTTCTGTAAATGTGAATCTGTCCCCAAATAGAACAGCATTATTAAAAAATAAAGGGGTGAGAGAGGTTTTAAGTTCAGGCATGTAATTGCTTTGCAGACATTCATCATTCAAAAATAGTAGGAAAAAAACTTAGTGGGAAAAGATGATGTGATACACTAAAACATTTACCCCCAGGTAAATCAGGAGTAGTTCTCCTTGAAATCAAGAGATTGGTGTAAAGTGAGCCTAGAGCAAGGTAGGATTCTGAGATAACATTTACTCAAGTTACCTCACTTATTGGAAGGATTGTCAGCCTCAGCCAGGTCTATTTGGAACTGCAGTGCAAGAGGATAAAGGCTGAAAGGGAGAATGCTTGAGAACTAATTAACAAGTTACCAGCTGAGTGGCTCTCATTATTTTGAAATGTAAATGCTGTTGTTGATTAAATCTGGACCATTAGATCTACTCTGTGATAGAGGAAGTTTCATCAGAAGTGAAAAAGAGGAAGGAGCTTTGTGTTGTGATTGACCACTGAAATTGCTGATCCACTGGGGAATGTCCCAAGAATGTACAGACAGCTGAAAGCATGAGCTTTTAGATTTGAATTTATATTCTACAACTGAAACTGTGTGAGGCTGTAATTCTCTTCAGATTATGCAGAAAGGGAAAACATGATTTTTAACTGACCAGCCATTCCCAAGCAGTCAGTATAATGTCAAGACAAGTTCCTATTCAGCACGATATTGGTAATGTTTCATACATGTGGGTTCTAGTGCTGAACAAACTAAAGTTTCTTCTGAGATGATTTCCATAAATTTTTATCTACTCCAGATGCCTGAAGTTGCCATTCGTGAAACTAAATTTCACACGTGTAAAAAGACATACATAGTGTATTTACCTTCCCAATTGGCTTGCACAAGAATAATTGTCTAATTTAAACGTCCATTGAAGGACATTTTTTTGTATATACAAGGCCATATTCTATCCTGATTATAGAACAGGATGAAGGAAAAACATAGAAGTTAGCAAAACAACCATGGCTAACAACACTGTCCTTTCAAAACTCCTGGTCATGTTGTTTGGATTTCTAGTTTTGAAACATGTGGTCAACCTCCAACCAACCTCTTCTTGATCCATGTCAGGGAGCCAAGGCCATTCTTTTGGATTTTGCAATCCACTTTTCTTGTCTACTTTCCAAGTGCAGCAGGAAACTCTGCAGGCATTTCATTACCATCAATTGCAGTGATCTTCTGTCTACCTTGGGACAGTATTCTTGTGAGAAGTAGTTACCTATATACTGAATGACCAGAGGACCGATAAGATGTTCTGAAGTGTTATTCCACAGCTGTGCACCTCAGTCACCCTGCCAAATGCATCATACTCTGTGTACTGTAACTTTCATGTAAATATCAAGTAGTACTTCTCATAAAATTTGTGGTGAGGGCTTTAGATAGGTTGGCCAAACTTGCAATTACGGAGTTATCTCCAACTCCACTATGCTAATTATTGCTCAAGCTCTTGGACAACAGAGAAAATCTTGATGCTTTTTAAAAAGATACACCCCTGGAAGAACTGGAAAGCCTCATTAAATATTGGCTAGAGCAGAAAATCATTTCTCCCTCTAATTTAGCAAGAAACTATTGTGTACTTTTCTCCTTGTTTTGTCCAGATAAACAGTTGAGTTTTACCCATTCAAGAAACAGAGCGTTCACCTCTAACATAAAAATACAGGTTTGTATCACAGTAGCGTCAAGAAGCACTAATTAGGAGCAGGATCCCTGCTATGCCAGATGATGCACAAACTTCTGAATGAAAGTCTCTGTGATGAAGATATTGGCTTCTAGTTAAAGATAAAGCATCAGCAGCCAGGGTAGAAGGAGATGGAAATTTAGGGGAATGCTTCATTATAGAGACCAGCTACGCAAATGTAAAATGGGTGACAATTTTGAATTCTCAACCTTTCCAAACCTAAGTAACATTGTGCCAATAGGACAGGAATATCATGTGTTCCTTTGAAATGCCTTATCTTGTCTTTTGGCTTTATCAACTGACTACCAGTTGTTTTCACTGAAAAGTAAAGAAAAAAAAAAGTTAAGAAAACAGAGACTAAGCAAACCACATGCTTTCCATGTGTGTTTAATAAAACACTACTAGAGCATTATTCCAAATGACTTACACCCTCTCAAACAATGATAGCTCTAGGAAAAAGCAAATATTGACACTCCAATAATGTTTGCCTAGCAATCAGTGAGCAATATACAGCACTCAAGGTGTCTTTGTTACAGTAATCAATTAGGAAAATGGAGAATTGAGGTCCTCCAATTAGAAACATATGACATGCTGACATTACTGAGAATATCCGCTCTACAAGTCTTTTGGAAGCTATGCATTTATCTGCGTCTCAGTCAGTACCACTTAAAACTGTCACTCCAGTTGATTACCTCCCAGTATCTGTACCTTCCATTTGAATGTCATCTTCCACCTGTGAAAGCAGATGTCATCACACTAGATCCACACAGCATCCACCTAGTCCTCCGTTCTGCCTCCAAAAGTGATTAGTACAAGCTTTGTCAGAGGGCATCATCCTGTGGCTGAGGAGATACTGAAAATACATCCCCTGGGAATGTTCCGTCCTATTCCCATTAACTGCATGGTGTCCTGACGTAGGCTTAATATACTTGGATTAGTTGACATCCATTTTCTTCCTACAAACACTCGCTTCCTTTCTCTCTGCTTGACTAATGCTAAGATTTGCCTTCCCATGTACCAAAAAGTTGGCATTTGAAAATAAAGGGCTGGGATCTTGAGTGAGTTCTCCTTCAACACTTTGTACTACCAGCAACACAAGGAGCTCAGTGGCCCCTCTTGACAGAGTGAGAACTGGAGCTCATCTCTTCTGTGTCACTGGGGCACCCAAAGCAGTTAGAGGAGACTGGTGACTCAAACCCCAAATGAGACTGTTCCTGTTGTTTGTGCCTGCAGTGCATGGGATAGAACTTGTTAGAGGGGAGGTTCACTGTCCACTCTGCAATTCCATTGGGGACAGAGTGTTAGTCTGTTTCCTGTGTGCTATTTTCTGATTCTGATAGCATTCAAAAATGTCTCAACATGTAGCATTTTTTCCATTACAACCTCTGTAATTTGTCACTGCTTCTCCCAGGACAAATATTTGCTGTGGAAAGATGCATCTGATTGGCTTGTTTTTAAAACCATGGCTTTCTCTTTTCCTTCTTTTCTGATGGTATCATTATTGTTTTTGGCAGCTGAGTTACGAGAAGATGTTACACAAAGGGTATTTACGGTATAATGAGGTTCAATGGAGTTGAAAGATAAAGTTCATTAGCCTCACATTTAAGACTATTAGAGCAGAGAGACTGTAGTGAGGCATTGTGTTTGTCATTTGCACAGTGTTTCTGAAAAGCAAACAGCATAGATTCTCTGGACGCTTGCTGCCTTCCTTTCTAGCTTCCCAGCTGATTTTTATTTGCAACCAAGTCCAATATTGCAGAATGGAGATTGATGGAGCCATTCAGCGTAGTGTCAGCAAGTGTATGTAACCTCTGCTCTGACCAGCACCAAAGTTACCAGGAGAATGAATCAGAAAGGATTTGAGTAAAAGGTGGTGTCGGTACCATAGTGACCATGCAGTTGCTAAGGATGTGATTAGCACTCCGATTGCAGGACTGGGAGAATTAATTGCTGTGTCCTCATTCCATTTCTCTAGGGCAATACCTGTTTGCCAATTATAAAGGACCAAAAAAAAACCCCGCCTCTTGATTTTTACACCATCTGAAGCCAGCACCTGTTTGACCCTGAATATCGCCATTATTAAACTAGAATACGTAACTATTATCCAGTAAGTGCAGGACATGCAATGCTAACAATTGCCTTGCCTATTTTACCTTTTTTAGCTATATTCCCCCCTCCCATGCACGGCGCACACTTGCTCACTTTGCTCTGGAAGTTTGAGCTTTTGAGTGTTTTTTTTTTTTTTTTTTTTTGTGTAAGTCTGAAATTCAGCTATTAAGCTGATGAAGGTTCAGGGAAATGAACTGAAATGTCTAGTGAGAAGAAAAATGGTACTGTAAAGACAGGATTAAAAAGAAGCCCATGGTAATAGAGATTGATCACTCAGTCTGACCATGGCCTCAAATAAAATTGATTGAATTTAACATGCTAGGTTACAGTTAAGAAGCTGAGTTGTTTCAGTGGGTATAATACCGCTTCAGATTATCATGGGGAGCCATTTATTTATTTTTGCATTTGTGAGTCATTTAGTCACTCCCTTTATGTGAGTGAAAATACGTTTATTTTCCCACTCCCTGCTGTTGTGTATTCTATTAATATCACACCAGTTGAAATAGATGGGCACACTAGAAACTACTTGGTGTTGCATTTGTTTTTCAGATTTCATTTTTTCTGCTTTTTCTTCTTCAGGCACCTATTTTTATAAACCAATTCAAAAGCCTGGAGGTACTTATAATACAAGCTTAGTTCTCCTCCAGTTTTAAAACACTGGCCTTAACCCTGCAATAACAACCCACAAGGATGTGTAAGGTCTGAGATGTCTTTTATCCCTTTCAGAAAAAATGGAGATGACACTGTATTTCCCAAGCTTGACTAAACAAAGCATCTGGCACTCAGAAGTGCCCCTATTTAATATACACTGCTTCTATTTGATGCAAAACAAAACAACAACCACAAAAAAAAAAAAAAAAAAAAAAAAAAGCTGGAAGATGTCAAAAGCTGAAGTGAATAGAAAAGGAATGTGGCTGTGAGATATACTGGTCCCTGCAGTTTACCAACAGCCACAGTTTCCACCTCCCTTCCTTCACCAAGGACATTCTTGGTAGCTGCTACCGCAGATGCTGTTGCCCCTTTCCTCGTGGCAGAAGTTAATGGGACATGGGTAAATTTGGCCCTTTCTATGCTCCTCATAACTGCTCAGAGTTGTTTTTCTTTGCTCTGCCCTTCCAATGGCTCCATTTGGATTTTATTGAAGCATGGAAACTGAAATCAAGGATCTCATGCCATGTCATGCTGATGCTGTGTGTGCAGACCAGAATGAGACTACTGAAGAGCTTATTATCTAAAGGGATGACGCAAAACAGGGTTACAAAGCAGAGCAGTGGAGAAAATGAATGTGAAGTGCTCCCAGTTGAGCTGAGCAGTTCCCGACGGAGGTGACAGAAGAGAGCTTGAAGTCCAAGAGCCTGAGTAAGATCTGACTTTCAAATCTGACTCAGCTGGTTTTGCTCACATTGACAGAAAGGGGAATTAGTGTGCCCATACTTGATGGGGGCAAGCGGATTGTATTGGGGTCACCAGGTAGTTGTCTGTGGGCTCCTGAACTCACGCAGCCTGACTTACTGCTTTCTGTAGCAGAGGCAGAATGGCACCCAAAATGAGATCCTCTCCCCGCCCCCCAGCCAGCATGACCCCATTAGCTTGCAGTAGACATCAATCAGGATACTCACCTCTGCCTCTGACTGAACAGCAAGCTTGCCCTAGTGCCCCTGGCTCAGCTCTCGCTTTGCCCCCCATTTGTCTCCCCATTATGTGTCACTCCCTCCTCGTGCTGTGTGCTGCCTAGATAATAAGGTATGCGCACTGTGGAAGTGCTGTCTGCGTTTTAAATGTCACTCTGATGTCTTGTCCAGAATGGCCCTGACCCACTGGTACTAGTCTTAAAAACTGTGGTAACAGAAATTAATACATAAATCCTCCCACTTTAACAATATAGGGAGCGTGGAGTGGTCATGACCCTCTGATACATATTCCCACCCTTCCTGGGAGTCTTCAACCCCAGCTTGTCACTCCATGGTGGAGCATGTATTACCATCTTTTAAATGCAACCTCAAAAGCTTTCTCCACGTGGGGAAGTGCCTCTGTCTCTTTGTTCTTTCTTGATCATATATTTTGGTTCACATTTAACCTCCTACCCCCCTTATGTCCTCATCTCTGCCATCAAGGGTGGGCAGTAATTTTGAAAGGGCATTAATGATCAATCATTTTGTACACACTTCAGATAGATCAATGAATATGTCAGCTTTTCCAAAGATAATGTTGGACAGTAAGCAAATGTTATATAAAAGTAAAGAGCTACCTAGGCTGCTTTGCTTGGCTTAAGCAAACAGATAAGCAGGCATAGACAAGCTTTGTGGAGGGATGAGCTAAAAAGCCCGGTCACAGAGAGCAATAGATAGGAACAACAGATGGGAGGAGAAAGCAGGAAATTAAGAACAGCTATATTGGTGTCAGTCCTACTTTTCTTAAAGTCTGAGGGAAAAGTGTCAGCATCTTCAAATAAGAGCAGGATCAAGACATGGGAACTTACGCCCCCATTGCCTACCACTTGCACTGGGTATCCATGTATTACCTGCTCTTTCAGTTGCTTCATTCATCTGAGGAAACAACCTGTGAAAGATTTTATCTGTCTTTCCTAGAAACAAGTCCACTGTGTCTGAGTGGTTTTGATCTGGGACAATTTTCCTCTGGTGCTGCTAGCAGTATCAGTGGTATCACCTTATGAGTCATCTTTTGTAGCAGCACTTTTTGAAGGTGTTCTGCTTTCCACTGCTGCATATCTTTTAGTAAGCCTTTTCCAAAGTCCTCCGGCCCCTAGGAAGCCAATTAATAACACATCTCTTTTTAAATACATGTGCCAGAAACCCACACATTCAGCATATCGAGCACAGGGGCTTAACATAAGTTCTTAAACCTTTGGCTGAGATCCTAAAAATAAACACCAGAATTTTCAAGAGGGATGAAGACTAAAGAGCTTCAACACCACATCAAGGAGTGAGGTATTTGGTCCTTTTGAGAAACCAGAATGTAACGAGACAGAGCTTGTAATGCAGGACTGATTTTCTAGCCTGTGTGAAGTGTGCTGTTTCTTCAGTAATCTCAGGATTTTGCAGTGGTTTCTCTTTAGAGTGATATTCATCCATTAGAGGACTGGGCTAGGGTCTGGAAATTTTCAGCACCTCTTATAGTTGTCCTATTCTCTTGGCTATAGTTTTATGTTAAATAAAATGAAAGATGGGGAGGGAGAATAAAAACACAGGGAAAAAGGGAAATCATGGTGACCAGATTTATGAAGCAGATTGTGATCTCATGAAAACAGGACAGAAGAGCCAGCAGTTATTATGGGGCACCATATTCATTCTGTCCTAGAATATGTACAAAGGGGCTTGGCAGATCCTCCCCAGGAAAAAGAGTCCCTGAATTTGTATATTTACACAGAGATGGAAGTATAATTGTTACAGGACTGCACAGTCCTGTGGCAGGGAATTTGCTGCTGTGCTCTATGACTCTGTCGTATAATCAACGCTCTGTGTCATAAATCATCGCCCAGTTACATTGTTCTGCTGGAGAGACTTTGCTACTGCCCTGAAAACATAAAAAATAAACCCATACTATTTGGCTTTCAAAGAGCAAACAGTGGCTGTGCCTGGAAATTTACTTCCCTGGACACGCTCTATGCTAACAAAGCATGTTCCTTCTGCACAGGCAGATCCCAGGAGGGAAGAGCATTCGGGATTTCTTAACTTGGGATCACACTAGTAGGACTGGGCCTGTTTTTTTTGTTGTTTCTTTTTTCTTTTTCTATGACTATCAGTCTCCTAAGAAACAAAATGGGTAGGAAGAAAAATAGCAACTAGGCTAATAACAAAACTAGGGGAAATCCCAGCCTGAGTCATTGTAGGAAAGGGAATTAGCAGTCCCCCTGAGCCTTGTGACACACATATTCAACAGAAGATGTTGTTCTCGGTTATCATCCTGCCACCTGCTGAAGATGCAGGGTATGTCCTTACCAGCTCTTCCTAAAGCTCCCTGCTTGCTTCACATTCTGCTTGCTTATAACTATTTTAACAATTGAAGAATGAGCCAGTCCTTTCTTCTGCAGGAAAAGGTGCCGCCTTTGCTTAAACACCCTGCAGGTTCTTTCCTCAGTTTTCTAGAGCTTTTATCATGTATATTACTTTAATTAATATGTGGTATAAGTTAGGTATTGATATTGGCTCTTATTTTGTATATTACATGGCTTCTCAGCAATTGACCTTCTTGTCTCAGCATCCTCTTGTGGTTTTGGTTCAGTTCTTCTCTATTGGTAATGCAATTGAATCTGCTATGTCTAATAATTCTAATAATTTTCACAGAAAACAGTAACACAACCAAGCAGCAGAATTAACGAAGTCTAGTTTCCTCTGAAATTGCATTTCTGCCCACACAAGTCTGTAACCCACTTCTCAATTTCCATCATGCGTGCCAGAAAACACCCTCAATTTCCTCTGTTCTCCTCTTAGAGAGTCCTTCTCCCCCAGCTCGTTTTTAAAAGACCGTATTACTGGCCTCATCACACACCCCTTTCCCTCTCAAAGGCACTAACATGGGCTTCTGTATGCCACACACACTTTTTTTTTTTGTAGGAGCTTCTCATTTTTGTGGCCTTTCTCACATTGCCAGTTTGGCAGAAGGCAGCCATCCCGTTCAAGGGTTACTACGGAGAGGCTGAGAGATAGGCAGCATGATCTCTTAGGCTGTGCTTCTACAGAAAGAGGATAAAAACACAACATAATTAGAGCCCAAATCTTTTTGTCCATGGATGTGTGTTTTTGGAGGCATATTTACACCACAGAGCTGGTGATTTTGTTGAGGAACTACTGTGTATACTCCAACATTTTACCTAACCTAACATTTTACCTAACCTAACCCAACGTAACTGAAGAGCCAACATTTAACCTTGCCCCTTTGAAGATGATAGAAATGTTTTAGATAATGGTTAATCTATCTAGCTGGCTGTGAGAGGCTGGGGACTGCATTTAACCAAGACAAAAATTCCCTTCTATTTTAGACTGCTTGAAAGCTTGCAGGGACTTAGTCTGACTCCTGATTTCATTCTGTTAGTGTTCCCTGTTTTCTAAATTGGCACATGTTGCCAGCAGCGCCTGCTGCCCAAGCAGTAGATGGCATGGCTTCCTGGAGGGCTGTCAGCATAGGTCTTTTAATCAGTCGGGGATTTGTCGCTGAATGAAAGAAATCTCGCTCAGACATCTTTCAAGTGAATGGTCTCCGCAGAATTCCCAGCCCAAGTTACCGTGAGAAACTGGGTAAAAAGGTTTTAGAAATCAAGCTCTGATCACAAGCATGTTGGGATTTACAGGGTCAGATCCAGCATTGCTGAGGGCAGCAGAAGCTTTACTATGGATGTCAATGAGTGCAGGATTAAGCCCATTGCCACTTAGCTCCCATAGTGAAAGAAACCTTAGAAATTTCTGAGGTATAGTTGATGTGCTGGACTAATTTCAAGCTTATATTTGGACTAGCCTGTACAGCAAGTTTAACATTGCCTTTTAAACCCTAGTAAACTGTCTTTTCTCCTAAAAACAATACATTAAACAATATATATACATATACACTTAACGTATTGGAGGTATGGTGCTGTTTTGCAAATTCTCTTCCTTATCTAGAAAAAATGGCTGCTCAACAAAGAGGATTATTTTCCACTCTTGTGTTTGGAAAATGCTGCTGTTCTTTAGTGAAGAGCCCTTGCAGACACTCAGGCTTTCTGTGAGGTCAGAGCTCCGCACAGCATGCTGCAGTTTGTTGCTGGCACATCATCGTATTAACGCTCCTGGTAGGTTTCTCTAAAGCGTCTCTGGGTTTTGAAGCTGAGGAAGAAGTGGAATATTGTAGCAGCATGTCAACATTTGTTTTCAGGCATCTCAGGAAAACCTGCTGCACTTTATATAGAAGTCTAAGGTCTCTGTCAAAAAGAAAAAAAAAGGAAAGAAAAAAAAAAGGAAAGAAAAAAAAAAAGAAAAGGTGACCTTTAAGCAGTGTGTATTTCAGTAGAACACCTGTTAAAGATACTTGCAAGTGCTTTTCACGGTTTTTCTCTAGAAAAGCAAAATGGGAAATCAGCACTACACTATTAAGAAACCTATGTAAGACAAATGTTATAGACAAAAAATATTGATTAGCACTAGAGTGCTGTGTATTTTTAAAGCAGACCTATGCTTAGAAACTGTTTCTTTTCATTTGAAGCCATTTTTCATTTTAAAGATCAGTGGTGCGGTTTAAATGTTACAGGCTAGCAAGCAGGTTGCCATCTGAGGCTCAGAGCATCTGGGCCCATCCTGTGTTCTGCAGTTCATCTTCCTACGTACCCTTACGCAAGCTGTTTTTCTTTTCCCTCAAATTATGTGTGTTTTGTGAAGTAGTTTCTCTTGCCACTAAAAGACTTTGAATAGCTGTGTGTTGGCCTCACTCGAAGTGGCACCAAATGAGGTACTACAAGTCACATGAAAGACAGTATTTTTGCTGTTCAGATTCTTAGAACTCCAGAAGAGTTGTGCAGCAGGTGTCATTGTACTTGATCGTACAGGGAGGTGAAATAAATGGTGTCTGCTTGCAGTAGGGGAAAGAGCCATGTTAGCCCATTCAGAAAATAAACAGCATATTCTTTCAGCACCCTGGCCACTTTTACATCCACCTAGCCCCTCTGAAAGGACCTTCACCTGGCAGAGACCTGAAGAATAACTTAGCTACATCTGCGGGACTGACCAGCATGCCAAATTTGAGTGATCCTGAACATGCAATAGGTATAGGGTTAGAGCAAGTCTTGTCTCAACAGCTATCATAGGCTAGAGGACTCAGCTGGAGTTCCCCGATTTTCCTTGGAAGGTAGTCAAAGAATTCAATCTTCTGCTGATACTATAAGGAAAGTGTACAGTAGATAACATCAGATTCCTGCTAACCTCGACAAAACCCACAGCAGAGCTGGGAAAAAGGCTTCAGGACCATCTTACCAATAAACCATAAAGGAAGTGACAGTTTCTGGAACTTGCTGTTTTCCAGTCCCAGGGACACTGTGGGTCACAAGACAGATGACTAACGGGCCATTGTCTGACAAGCCGTTGTCTCTGGATCCTTGAGAGTCCATGGGATCCACAGAACTATCTAAGAAATGTAAGCCTATTGCCAAAGTCCTGTTTTTGCTAAACAAAACAAATATAATATGTAAAAAATACATATGTATAAAATATGTATTTCCTGTGCTGAACAGTTGCACATATTGGAAAAGGTTGAAAACTGAAGCTAAAAGTACAACTGCACAGTTTGAATGGGGACATGGAAGAAAAGAGCTCGAGACCTTAATGACTCAACCAGACAACCCGCCTGTCCCCAGTGTGTCCCAGAGGGCAATCCTAGGAGGTAGATAGTCTTTCACTGGCCTTTTTTGTCATTTCTAATTTCTTTGATTCTGTACATTTCCACATCCTTTAAATAGAACAGGACTCGTATCAATCTCTTGATCTGTTCTCCTGGCACAGACAGTGACAGTCCTCTCTGCAGATGGAGCCAGGGGAGTTTTAGTGCTGTATTTTGTTGTGTTTTTTTACAGAAAAAAAAAGCATGTCCAAACTGATTTTGGATTCTCCACCCCCATCATTCTGCTACCTCTTCCAATTTCTTTGCTGCTTACATTTCATGACTTCTCTCCTGCTTGTAAGATATATGCTTTATTTTATAATGTTTCTCATGCACTAAAACAAGTGCTAAGTCAAGCAGTTACCAGAGCTGGAGGATCTAACCTTCCTCCAATTGGCACAGCCATCATGTAATAGCCATCATGTTACCTTTAAGTATAGATTATTATTATTGAGCGCGTATTACCTTGGCTGTTTGCCCAGCATGTCCTTGATAACTGAGGGTCACACACACAAAAAAAAAAGAGTAATGCTCCGGTCCTACTTAGTAAGACATAGGATCAGCATGATTAAAAAGGCCTTAGTATTCAAGAATCCTTTAAATTTGGCACACAAAATTAAATTTTAAAAGTGGTTTAGATTGCTTTTCATGAATAATTGCTATTAACCCTTATTCCCCTTATTGTCCCTTCAGGAGACTATTATTGATTCCCCTGTTCCTTGGTCACTAAGATATCCTTGGATAATGTGTTGGGGATTTCAGGCACTAACAGGTTTATCAGAGTAATGGAATTCTTTAGGTAGCAGGCAATATAGATGGATAGATGCACAGGGGGCTTGATACTGCCTCTGAGGTGGGAGTAATGCCAAGTAAGGCATTTTGGGTGTGATGCTCTTTAGGCAATCATTTTCTTGATGGAATTACATTCTCCTGCTGTGGGAGTGTTTGTTACCCCTGAGAATGACCCTTTTAGAGTATTTCCTCTTAAACTGTTTGACACAGAACTCGCTTTCTGAGATTTCTACCCCCTTCAGGTGTTTTCAAAATCACACACTAGTTAGTTCAGGTCCATGTCCCAGGTAACTGGTGAAGAAAATGGCAAATTCAGACAGTTCTGATATCCCAAGTGTTTGGCTGCAAGGGATCTTGCTTATCCCAAGCAAGATTTATTTTTCAAGTAACTGAAACATAGAACAAACAAACAAACAAAAGCCCTTGATTTGTTTCTAGCTGGGGTAGCCTGGAAAAAAAAAGTTGCAATGTGCAAATCTAAGGAATATACAGAAACAATGACTGAAGTGAGAAGAGAGAATTTGGACTACAGAGGCATTTGTCATAGATTCCCGTGTTTTGTGTTTAGAGAGTAGGAATGTGGACATTTAATCCAGACTTACTTTCTTGTGTTAGGTGATCCTCCTCAGCCCCCTCCCAGGCAAAGCTGGATGGGTATTTGAGAAACAGAAGAGATTGTATTTTCAAACAAGGTCTGTCTCTTTCAGACACTCATGCAAAAGAACTAAAGCTAGCAATGATGGCATTATTAGTCCATCTGTGACCTACCCATTTCTTCTTTCCCTCTAAAGTCTTTGTCAGCACAATAAATTTCCATTGTTTTTGCAAATATTCTCCATCATCTATGTATTTTCTATTGTAGGTATTATGCAATCCTAACCAGCTCTCCCTAAATTATACTGCCTTCATTGGTGTCCTTCCCCAGCACAAGAGGGAATCTGTGATGGGGTGTAACTTGTGGTCAAGACACTGATGAGAATTAAAAGGTGCGAGCATGATGCTGCATTTGCTCTTACTGCTTGCCACAGGCTGCTTTGGGAACAGCACAATTGTATTGTTTGCCAGCTTTCAGAGAAGAAGCTGGTTTTATGAATGCCTACCATGCACATAAACAGACACTGAGATTTGGCAGACAGAAGCAAGTGATGACAGGTTGTGATCAAATTATTCCTTTATATTTTCTACCAACAAGGATCATCCAGATTCATTGGAAAGCAGATACTGGAAATAAAAAATGCATTTTAGAAAATACTTTAATCGAGAGTACCCAAGTTCGCTAATTCTAATGCCCAATTTTTGAGCCTTAGAATTCTCTTTATTATCTTGATCTTTATTTTTGGTCCCTTCTCAGCTTAGTGGTCATGAAAAAAAAAAAGCCTTGGCTAGCTATTTATGTTGAAGCAGATCATGAGCACAGCTTGTCATCAAAGCAGTGGGCTCTTCTTTATTATTTGTGTATGGTTTAACTAGAAAATCCAGAAAAGTCAAGAAAACCAAGCTCTAGATAAAGCCAAAGAAGGCACAAGGAATGAGACAAAGCTTACCAGGACCATGAACACTTGTGGGTTGTAGGCTGAGGAAACCCAAGATCAGCGCAGGATGCTTTGATATCCATTCTTAGCCTGACCTTTTCATCTGAAGTTGGTCACAGCTTACTTTGGAAAAAGTAGTTTTAGCTAGAGAGATTTGAGACCTGAATGGCTTTACTGTTGTAAACCAGTACCTTTCCATTTACAATTGTGCCTGGAACATACTGAGCCCATCTTTCTGTGTTTCTGAGCAAGCTTGTACCAGCTAAGACTGCTTCTAATTTTGTTATACAGTCTAAGATATTCAAGTCTGAGAGTTTTGTTCAGAGCCAGCTTCTCTTTTTAACTTGGAACAGAACCTGCACCCAAGAACAATGTTTGAGTGGACTTCTGGAGCATAAGCACTTTATCAGGAGATAACAACCAGGAAGTAAGTGCCTCCCCCGGAAGGTGAGCTGACAGAGTTTGCTCTTACTGCTTGATACACTCCCTTCAAAACTGCAGGTTTTTGATCTTCCATTATGTGCGGCTCCAAGAAATGAGGCTACACACATTCGTTTAATAGTATAGTTCCCTCGTGATATCTTTGCTTTCCTTAATGAGGGCAGTGTTGCTAACTTGTTAGGAGCCTGAGGACTGTATGAAATTAACATCGCGTGTAGGAGAAATTAACAAAGAGGAGCTCCTTGCATGAAATTGAATGAGATCACTGATGGCCCTTCCTTCAATCTTTATTTCTATATTAAGGAAGAAATATTAATAAGGATAATGTAGAACACTGTTACTCAAAACTCAGATGCCCTTGTTTTTATTCAGTAACCTGAATGACCAAATGTAATTAATCCTTCTCAATAACAACTATATGAGTAAAGCAAGCATGATTTGGGTGTATAACTATGAAGGAGAAAGAGAAGAGACATGGATATTGATAAAATCACTTGGCAGAAATAACAATCAATAAAATAATACGTTTTTTATGATAAATTCTGTTGTGTTTATACATGAGTAAAGTGAAAGCCACGCTATTGTCTCAGTATGATAATGCAGTGCTTCTGTTAAGAAATCAGAATGTGGCTCTTTCTGTAATTCAGCCTAAAGCACAAGCTAGCAGAAGTCAAAGAGAAAACAAAAGGAATGGAGGAGTGACAAAGCCAGACAGTGGATTCACAAAGTAAGGAAAGTTTCAAGAGACATTCATAGTATGATTTTCTTCAAAAATTTTCTTTGCAATATGTAGTTGACAAAATACACCCTTTCTGCAGTCATTTATCAGCCACACTTATCACCGTTCTACAGGCACAAAAGGTACACCGAGATGTCAGCAAACTGGGAAGGTGTGTGAAATAAGAGCCCGGGTATTGTTTGTAAAGATCAATTTGCTGCAGCCTTGGCCTTTTAGTGGTTTTAGCTTGGTTGTGCAACAACTGCTCTTAAAAGGGGCTGTAAGCACTCATTGTGGGACGTCAGTTCTGCAGTGGCAGGGAGGGCGAGGTACTGCTTCCACACAACCTTTGTTTGTGGTTTTACTATGCAAAGTGGGTGAGACATTGCTGATGGATCCAAGGAGCTGCGTGCCCAAGGATGATCAGTGTGCTGACAGTAGCAGACGTTCTTCTAAATAATGATTGTTGCTAAATCGCTCTCCCTCTCCCTCCCTCTCTCTTTCTCCCACTTTTTTTATTTTTATTTTTATTTTTATTTTTTTCCTGGCGGTCTTCCTCTCCCCTTCAGTGGTTCTGGAATGCTGGAGGCAAATTCTCCCCTCATCCCCCTGCCTAGGGGCCACGTGCAGGTGCATCTTTCCCTGTCTGCTGGTGGTTATTGCAGCAAGGGGAGTTAATAAGGAAATGAGCCAGTCCACAGAAATCTGCTAATTAACCTTGGGACACACCTGGTTTTATCTTGTAGCTGCAAACAATTTTATCAAAAGATCCCCAAGATCAGCAAAACTGACTCCCTTCTAGTCTGTCTGTAGGTGTCCAGGCTGTGTGGTATCTCCGAATCCAGGAAGGGGCCCTGCCTAGCAGCAGTTTGTACCAGTAAAGTCATGGGCTAGTTTTGGAAATGACATGGTGGCAGCCCAAACTTGGGTTGGCTTTGGCAAGGCGAATGTGTAGGTACTGTTCCCCAGAGGACATCACCATCTGGTGCTGGTGGCAACCCTGATGGAACTGGGGGCCTTGCTTCCACTTGCCAGCAGAAGGCTACAAAACACTCGTGGTCAAAACCCACTTGCTTAAAGACAGCTCACAGTGATGGGCCAGATGGGCTTGTCTTGCTTCTTACGTTTCCAAAGACACGATATACAAACGTAAATTTAAAGCCTTACAAGTTACATCCTAAACTAAACATAAGTTTGGGGAATGATGCTCCTGTGGGGAGAAGTGCTAATTAGTGACACCTTCTGCTGCAAAGCCCAGCGACAGACGGGTCTTACTGTAAATGAGTGGTTGGTCTGGAAGGACTATGCTCTGGGGAACCTGCAGGAGTTAGACAGATTTAGCTACACTGATTGGTAATAATCTGTGGACAATAAACGCAGGCGCTAAGATTTGACATTGAACCATACAGACAAAACAACAATAAGATGTGCTTTGGAAAAAAGACTGCAAGGTTTTGTCTTTATTTTTTTTAAACAGTATAATGGTCAAGTGTAATGCATCTTTCTCTTGCCAGCATCAGAAGGGAATTCATCAAAAGAATTTTCCAGATTCTGCCACAGAACATTGATGAGATCATAGTCAAATTACAGAGTTTTGTTGTACTTCACAGCTTGAGGACAGTAATATTATGGTCTTCTCTGTGTGCTTTATCTGTTTTATACCAGAAGCTTTTGATCTACATTTGTCATGACTAGCTTTCAAGCAGTCATTAAAAACAAACAAAAAAACATTCTCTTCCCCAAAGTTAGAAATATTTTGTTGAAAATCTCTGGTCAGAACACTTTAAATTTTCAAGAGGAAACTTGAAGTTTGCTAAGAAAATTAGACATTACATACAATACTTTTTTTTCTATTAAAAGAAAAGAAAAAAAAAAAGGTGATCTGTAATAGCCAAGCCCGATGGACATAGTTCTGGGATGCAGAACTCCAGAATTCAAAAGCAGACAATACATGTTTAAAATAGATTTTCTCTATTTTAGTGAATGCCCTGCACCCTCTGCTGTTGGCTGTCACAACACATACAGAAGCTCATTCCGTGGCACTTCCTTTTGAGTGGCCCAGGCTGAGGGTCTCTGCTCAATAAGCTGCAGTGGTTCCTGTCCTCTAGCTCTCTGTCGAGCTTCCAGAATTTGAGAATGCAAAGAAATCACTCTCTGATCTGCTCTGTGAGGTAGGAATAGCACCTCATCCTCATTCTCCTCTTCCACTTCACTTTTGTATTTATGAAGTATTTAGGCAGTTCTTATCTTCACTTACTTGACTGCTTCTAAGTGACAGGGCCACACATCTTGTCAGTCTCCACATGCTCGTACCAGCTCAACTCTTCAGCTTGTTTCTGGCTGCTGGTGATGGTTACCTGATTACAGCCTTTCCCCAGCTTTTTTTTGAGCTCTGTTTTTTCTGATAAATTTTGGTATGCCAGTTTAGGGAAGGAAGGGGAATGCCAAGGAAGCTGTCCAATTTCCTATACTGGGAATTGGGGATATATGATTCATAGGCATCCTGGTCATGTCAGCAGCATCAGGTGGTGGGAAGAATTGCGATAGGGCAGGACTGTGGCTGACAGAAGGGGCGCGTAGGCCCAGGCGAACCCCTGAAAATGTGTTCAAGAACCATAGAGTAATAGTGCTCTGTCCCCATGTGTACTCACACTGGCTTTTTGCATGGGCAACAAGTCCCTAAAACAGAGCTATCAAAAGCACAAGTGGATGCTTGAATTTTCTGGAATGAGCCTTTATTGAAATACTTGACATTTAGTTCCTCTGCTAATACACTTTTGTCATTTCAAAGGGACATTATGGCTTTTCTGGTGTCTCTTGCAGGGCTCTCTGTGGTGTTTTTAAGAAGCAATCCATGTAAATACAACACTCAGGCAAAGGCTCAGGCTGCCTGAGGTCAGCATCACAGCCCCACCTGGGAAGTACTTCTGATCAACATAGTCTATAATGGTTGTCACAGCTAACATAGTTTCCTCACATGTGGGCTGGATCTGGTCAGAAGGTAGAGTAAATCCATGAGTACCATTGTCTCGCAGTTCAAACGTATAGGAGAAAGGAATGCCAATCATGTGAGCCCAGTCCCGTGAGGAACCTGAGTTACGGTCTGTGAATTTAAAAATAGAGGGGAGATATATGTATTAAGCATTGTTCTATGAAATACCTCTTGCTATAGTTAATGCAAGGTTATGCCAGAATCCCTGAACTAAGCAGTAATCATACATCACTGTGACATGGAGACCAGCATTTCTAGTTGCTCCAATTCTTAAAGTCTTCCATGGAGTTTCCTAAGAGAAACAATTTTCATAAGATGATACTGTACAATGACAAGAGATGAGTTCCACAGATTCTGTGTGTATAGCATTTAACCACGATCAGTGCTGGATACAAGGTGGATTGTCTGTTTTTCTGTTCCGGTACTTCATTTTCTACGTTGATGCTGTTAGGAACTTCTCCGTATATTTGTTTTTAAATATGATTTTGTTCAAGCCTGAAAAATTTCTGGCTGCTCCCTGTGTCATTGTTTATTTGTCTCATGGATCTTTTTTTTTCTTACCCATTCGTTTTAAGTACAAACCTGGCAACATGCAGTCCTAGGTATGGACAAGTTACCTAATATTTACACCACATTGCTCATGCAGGGACTGGCATAGACAGACATTGTGAATATGCAAAACCATGTGTGTACTGAAGCCAGCTACTTACTGTTCTGAGTGCCTGGCATGACTTCCTGCTTGGTGGGTAAGGATTGTTTTTACCAGGCAGTCTCTAGGGCCCTTGAGTCCTCTATGTTAAGACTGTCAACTAATATCAGCCGTAATGTTGTGTTTGTGATGTGGCTATCTGGCCTAGTAGCAATGAGGCTGAAACTGACATATTTCACACCGAACTGCAGGCAGCTGCATTGTGATAATGTCTGATGGAGTAACTGTAGACCTGATTGGGATTTTAATTTTTGCTTGACTCCAGTGAAGACAAATAGGAGTTCTGCTGCTGACTTCAGCAGGGTCATGATGATCTATCACCAATCTCTTTCTGTCCCCTGTGATGTATCTGTGAGGAATTCATGTACGAACTGGCTTCTGATCAATGCTTCCTTCCTTCCTGCAGTCAGCGTTATATGGTACAGTGTTATCTTGTATTCAAATGACTGTTACTTGGATGTTCCACCAAACCAGCTGATTAAATATTACTCAAAGAAGAAACTTGGCAAAAGAGCACTTGCTGATGTCTATGACACAGGAATGACTCTTTCCTTTGAATAACAGAGCAATTAAAGGGGAAAATAAACTTACATAAAATTAAAGAGGTCGATCCTACTTTATAACTGGTCCCATACTTTCCCGTCAGGGCATCAGCTGCTTTCTGTGCAACATGCATCTGTACGTTCAAAATACAAACAGCATTTCCGTCAGTACCAGTAAATTTCACAATTATTCTGAGTAGTCCAAAATTTTTATCTCTTTCAGCTGTAAGTTTACTTGTGATTAGCCTCAAATTTATTTCTATTAGTTCAGGACTCTAGAGAAACCCATTACAAACATTTGGGCAAAATGTTCTTGATGCAAATTACATTTTAAAAAGATAACTGTTATTAAGTGGAGAAGGTATTTGTTTTGTTCTAGTGCTAGAGAGATGCATTTTGGAGAATTAGACTCTATGCTGCATAGCATACTGATACTGACTACAGCAGTTATTGATCTCTTACACTTCTAGTGCTACAGAGACTGTGTCTCACCATCTTTAGAAACCGAACCATAAACAGACTGAATCACTTCTCCATTGTCTGGTATGAAGTCTGAACCCAGGTCCTACATGCTCTTTGCTAGTGCAACAGCTATGTGAATGTTCATAAATACACATTTTAGTGAACTTAAATTAAACCACTCAGAAACCAAGGGAGAGAAGTAACCAAAATGTAGGTGTCTACTTTGCTCCCATTCTCCAAATGAGCACATTTGGAGTACCCATTCTGGATACAACCCTGACAACCACGTGCATGTAATGTACCAGCATCCTAAAGTGCAAACACATTCTTGCATGCAGCAAATGATTGCAAGCAGAACTTAGTGTTACTATAGTACTGTAGAGGTAAAGTAGAGAAGAGCATCGTCTGTAATAATTCAATTTTCCTATTTTAAGATGAAAGATTATGGTTAATTCTGAGGCAAAGAAGCCTTGCTAGTGCTGCCCATACAAGAGACAACTGAGAAAGTTGAGGAGACCAAAGCCCAACATGAGGGCAATGAGCATGCTAAAGCCCTGGAGACCTGCCTCAAAAGAAGCTTTCTTTAAAGAAAAAGCAACAGCTCAAGTAGAGTTGTTCCACGTGCTACTGCTTGTACTAGTTCTATATTGGTGTGAAAGATTAATGTTTTGCCCTACCAGTTCTTCGTTGTTACTTGGAGGTGTGGTTGTGGAACCATATGGAGTGAGGATGTACTGTCCGTAGGAGTGTATTGTTAAATAGCACAAAATGTCACTCTTCTTCTGTTCAATAAACTGGGCCACAGCTCTCGTCTCAGGCTCCGATTCTGGTCCAGATCCACAGAAAATTTCACTGGTGCAGTTATAAGAAACACCAACACCTGGAGAGGAATACAGAAAGTGAATTCAAGGAGAGACATTAACTCCAGTTCAGAGGGAAATTTACCTGGGGTCGTTCATGTGTGTGTATGTGGGCAGGCAGGGAGACTAGAAAGCTCAGGGGGACTTGAATGCTTTACTCTCTTGGTAGCAACTAAAATTTGAAAATTATGAAATATTTTACATGTGTTTCCAGGCTGGCTGCAATGAAAACACTCTGACGCAACAACAGCATACAACCTGCCAGCAAACCTTTGGAGGCTCCTTGAAAGTCATGGCAAATACAAATGCTGGCTGTTAACTGACTGACTCCTAACATTGGTGATGCTTGCTCCTGCAGTGAATTAGAAGTACAGTTGTGTAAGCAGTAATCTGCTTGCAAAAGTAAATGCCAGTTGAAAGTCAATGGCAATATGGCAATGGCAATATTTTTACAAACCGGTAAATGAGTATTGAGTATTTTTACTCATCCCACTGTCACCAAGATACCAAGATAAACATGTTTACATGTATCTTGGTGACAATAGGATGAGTATTCCTTTCATATAGGATTTCATTTTATTTCAGAGACTAGTTATTACTCTTGCTTTATTTACATTTATGTAACTGACATGAAACACTTGGAACTTACTGCCCCAGGAGGAATTAAAGTTTCGGTTCAGATCTGTCCCGTAGCAGGTGCCATTCATATATGGAGAACGGTTTTTTCTCCAGAAACGATCCTAAACAAAAGTAATTTCAGTTAAATAACTGCAACTCAATGATCCAAAGAGACTAATGATAGTATGGCATTGCACGCCTTTTAGACCTCTGCATTCTCGAGTAACTCTTGCATTGTAGGGGACTCTGTTCAAGGGTGATAAAACTTAGTGATCAAACATCTTATTTACTACTACCATGCTGACATCTGCCACAAGCCTTCATGCACCTTGAAATGAGCTTCTGAGCTTTTAAAAAACAACAGTATTATTTCTGTATTACTGAACTGCTTCTATGCAGTGTTACACTTCTAAGAAGGACTCGACATTGTGAGGGATACTTCTTTGTCCAAAAGAGATGATAGCTGAACTTGCATTTGTTTCAGATTCAAGAAGATGAATGTTTTTTGCCATCTAATCTTGCTGCTCTTTGATTGTTAAATTCACTGCCATACTTGGTTCCTGCAGAACTCACTGCACTGCCTGTATGGGCCTCCTGGCTGAATTACCAGTGCATCCAAATGCAGTGTGTGGTGTGTTCCCAACCTGCTGGGGAGTAAGTGTGGAGGCAGCAGGGTCCACGTGGCAGTAGACTGAACCTTTTGGGCCATGTTAATGTTCTGAATTAAAAGATGTTTCTACATTTTGCATTATTCTCCATATCAGAAAAAGAAGATTATCTGGGAGAGCACGCTTATTTCAAAGCCAGATAACCTAACATTTGACCAAGTCTCCTGCCCCATGCTGCAAAGGTGATTAGATCCATCTGCTAGTTGAGATTTCTTGCAAAGCACAACTGACTCCTCCAGACATGCTTAACTCTATCATTCAGGCCTTGAGCTGTTAGCAGGGAAATCAGTCCATTCCCAGAATCCCAAAAGCAACGGATCCTATGGTTTTGACTTTCTATCTTCCCAAGGCTCATGACATTTGCTAGGAGTTTTTAGCCCTGTGATCTCAAGTGACTGCTGATTTACCAGAAGAAAAAAAAGCTCTCTGCCACAGGAGGATTTGTGTGAGTAATGATCCTGTCACTGTTCTCTGTTTAAATATAATTGCTATGACTGTATCTAAAATGAACAAAACATGCTGTGTACGTCTAAATTTCAGTCCAGTCCTGGATTTTCACTACTTACTGTTTCCCAGGAATAGATATAACCATCAACATTGAGGACTGGCAAGATGTAGAGATCCAAATTCTGAAGAAACCGTCTTATCATTGCGTCAGAGTTGTAATTTTGCAGAATCTGAAAAGAAAAAATACAAAGGACTGAACAGAGAATATAGTGGTAATCACTGTAAAGAGATAGTTTAGAAATGTCATCAAAGAATCACTCACTCCTGGATATTACTGTGATATGCAAGATCTACTTGATCCCCAGATATATTGAGAGATCTATCTTTTGCCATTAGCAAAGTGTCAGTGTACCCAGTTGTAGTGCACTTCCTAGGGTGCAGAGAATGAAATGCATGATGCCATTGACATTGTGCACCAGGTACTTTAGAACATTGCTATACTGCATTTTTAGGGATGTTTCATTCCAGGGGGGCTGTGTCTTTGTGATACAGAGAGGCTTGATCCAAAAGCTACTGTGGAAAAGGTAGAAATTGCTGTCTAGTTACGTGTCTTTGGAATCAGTTTAGGTAGAGGAAACAATATACTAACAAATACTGTCCCATATCTCATCTCAAAGTGTGATTTGGACTCAGGTTTCTGTATTGTGTATTATCTTTGCATCATATTTTAACAGGAAAAGCATAATGCTTGGTACCACTGTAGAGAAGAAAACTGAAGCATTCAAAACGATCTGAGTTTGTTATTATTTAGGTGGAAAAGATAGGGCTCACTTCTTTCACAAACCACTGGCAGAAGGCTGGAGAGATCCATTCTCTGGCATGAATCCCACAGTCCATCCAAATGATCTTTTTGGGTTTATTTGATGGTTGACTGATCTGAGAGAGTATAAAAATGGTCATTTGGCAAACTTACATTACGATAACATAGCCTAGCCTAATACATGAAGAAAAGGATGTTCCTGAATATACTATTGAGTTATCTGAGATAATTATTATTGCAGACATCATTATGATAAGTTCTCCTTCCTAATAAGCCCATCTCTGAAGTATCTCAGGGCAAGAGTTTTAAAGCATCTGTTGAATAGAAGTTTCAATAAAACAGTTTCTTCTTTATTTATATTAGTCATTCACAGGTCTGATTGTTCTTACTCTGAGATTCTTTTTTTAGATGGGGAAGCACAGAAAGGCAGGGAATCTAATTTTACTCAGTGAAAGGAGTGTATTAGACAATAACTAAACTAATTATTAAGACTACAGTTTTTACTAGAGCTACCAGTAAACAGTATCATGGAATACTTGTAGAGAAACGTTACATGCTGTGGAAAATGATAAAAATCTTGGTCCTCACACACAGCTGTTGCCAAGCTAGTTTCACCTTGATTTATATTTCTGAACAAGATTCCAGTTGAATTGTCTGGTTTTACAACATAATAGCAATAGCAGGGTTATAGTGATAGTGTCTATGAATGTTGGGAAATCTTACTGCACAGTAGAGGAGTAAAACCATCTTCTTCATTTCAGTGAACTGGAATAGGCACAGTCTTAGGGAAGATCTGAATCCTGATTTCTCCTTTGTACTTTTATTTATTTTAATAAAGTTCCTGCCTTACCTGCAGATAATATATTGTTCGATTCTCGATTGTCTTCCCCAGGTGGTGCTGAGTCACCAGCTCACTATTGCTCTCCTGGATCTGAGCCATCCATTTATAAATCTGAAATGGTCACAGAGAATTCTTGGTGCTAAGGGGGAGTTTCCTTCTCTTATCCACCTCCATTTCCAGATTAAAGGATTTTCCTAGACAAGCAATGTTTTCTTCAGACCTAAGCTGTGATACCAATCTGTGATATCAGTTAACACTGATACTTTCACTTGCCTGCAGGCAAAGACATGGCCATATCTCACTGGGTGGTAAAAGACAACATCACTGCAACACAGCACTGATACTCTATCTTGAATCTTATCCAATGTGCCCATCCCATTGGGTGTCTTTCTGTTGTCTTCACTGGATGCGGAATCACACCATCAAATCTCCAGGACTGCATTACAGTATCTGCCATATTAGTATTTATTTTCCACATGTAAGTTCAGCAGGAGACTTAACGGATAGCTTCAACAAAATACGTGAGGACAGGATTCTAGTCAAACAGTAAGGACTGATCCTTCAAAAAAGACCCCTAAAGCCAGAAGGAGCTCCAGTGACTTCCGTAGAGCTTTCAGCAGGCAGGGAGTTGCTTCCTGTGGCAAATAGCAACAACGAAAGCAAACAAACTCAGGTTCATCTTTACCTCTTCCATTGGATGATACTCGGTATAGTTGTAACCTTCAGGGACCTGCCTGTAGCTTCTCTCCTTCGGCATGCTTTCATCCACAAGCTCCTGCACATCATGTATCAGGACTCTGAGAGGAGGGAAAAGGGGGAGATAGGAAAGAAGACAACCCCTAATGGTTACTGCAGAACTGTCATGGTGGGTACTCAACTTATATTAATAAATAAAAAGCTGTAGCCCCTTGTGTTCTGAGCTGCCTGGCAAATTCATCACCATCAGCAAAATGGTTACTTTTGTGTAAGAGAAAGGTCCAAGTACTGAAGTCTTCATTGGGTTTTATGAATAATTAAAGTAATAATTTTATCATTTTTTTAAACCATTGACAGTTTTCAAAATAATAATAAAAAAGTTCAAGATCTTACTTTCCTTTACCAATTCTACTCCTGGGCAAAACTCTAAAATACGATCTTTGGGGAAAGGCAGGGGGAAAGTGAAAATTTTAAGATTACTGTTTCTTTGTATTTTATACAGACATTTTCAATTTGCAAAGACTTCATGTAGGTGTTTGTTGCACTTTGAAAAAATCAGAACAAACCCTGATCTTTTCTTTAAAAAGATCTTACTGCTTTTTAGCTAGCAATTAGTTCAGAAAAGAGTGTAGCATAGGGCTGATTCCATGAGGAAGGCAATACATAAAACCTTTGCCTTGGCTTCAGAAGACTTTGTATCATTCACTGTTCTTTCTCACTGAAAGCGGCCCCTTGTAACACTCACAAATCTGTGCTCGTTGTAAATACTTGTGATAAGACAATTGCAAAGGTAGCTTAAACACTGATTTCAAACACCATAAGTGCTCATAGGCTATTCTGTTGACACTAGCACCAGTTGGCATTTCTGGAAACTGCACATCTAACTTTTAAGAGTGGTTACAGCTGACTGTGTCTCTGGGCTTTGATGTTTATTCACATCTGAACTTCAGACTAAAATGTAGCAGTGCAAATTCCCATGAACTGAAACCACACACAAAATGCCTTATCAGAGCTCTGGAGAACAGAAGTCCCAGCATCTGACACAGTCAGAATATTTATGTCCTGATTATAATTTGTCATTTATGTCTCTATCTTTATTCACCTAACTGTCGTGTTACCTTCCTTGCATGTCAACTACCTTCTAAAAGATGGCTCCAGCTTTGAACCTGTTACCGGAACTTTAACTATAACATTGCTTTATTCCTTATCTCAACCCCTCTGCAATACAAAGCCAAAATTTCACCTTGGCTTTTAAATCACCCACCTCTCTCTTTAGGACCTTACACAAGGTGGATACAATTCTGGCTCCAATCAAAAAAAAAAAAATAATAATAATAATTAAGCTGCTAATTTCTGTTAAATATTTAAATTTCCCCTAGAATCAACTGAAGCCATTACAAAATGAAGAGCCTTGATGTAAGTAAGAGGCTAAATATCTTTTGGGTTGTCATCTGGGTCTGAATACCTAAACCTGATGCCAGATCATGCATACTGGCTGCTACCTCATCTCTCTCCATGTCTGGTTGTCAGGGCATCACACTTACTAAAAAGAATTTGTCAGGCAGGATGTCAAGATCAGCTTTAACTCTAAACAGCTTTGAAGTGGCACCAATCCTCTTCTAGCTTATCTTTCATTGGTAAATGTCAGTGTATGTCCATAGGCCATTTGTCATCAGCCCTGAGTGACTGCAGGATTGTTTATATGAAATATAGCTAGCTGCTGGTTACCTGGAAAAGTCAGTTCCAAATGGGAGTGAGATTGTATGAGGTATAGATCTTATTTAATCCCATCTAGCTTTACAATCAGTCTTTGTATCTGAATTAGATCTTCTGGTTGGAAGGAAAAGTGTGGCCCTTAGCACAGATGAGTGGCTGGATAGCTGTGATAACGCAGCTTTGGGCCGTCTGCAGCTAGTGGCTCTCACCAGTCTGCAGTGGAGACCTGCCACTGAGACCTTTGTTCCAGGCTGGGATTTTTCTGTTGCACTAGATGCTGCCTTGAAATTCTCCATAGCCTGGCCAGGGGGCAGGGGAAGAACAGTTAGGAAGACTGCAGTTTTGGAGAAACTCGCTGGGTATTCTGTTCTGTCCCAGCTCCAAATTCGCAGTCCAGGCTAGTTGGAAGGTGAATAAACAGGGCATAGAGGATCATGCTTTTAAAACTCAGAGGTAGCCATAGTATCTGTGCATTGGGCAGGTCAAGGTAAGTTGGAGGAGCTTGGAACAAAGGTTGGGTCCTGTTATCAGTACTTGCTGGCTGTTCATTGGAAAGGGTTTGATCCTTCTGTAATAGCAAGGAAGATTGCTAGAGCCAGCCTTTCTTATCAGGAAATTAGAGGTCGTACTTGTAAGAGATCATATGTTGATCTAAGCTGTCTTTCACCTCCTGCACCAGAGGAGCTGGGACCCTTATGTGTAGGTCTTCTCCAGCCCGGATGTCTTCAGGCAGCTGGGGCTTCCACAAATCCAGCTAGGCAGAGGACAAAAAGGAAATGCACAAATCAAGCTCTGTTCTCAGAATGAGAATATTTATTTAGAGTAGTTGCATATCAAAAAAATGGAAGAAGTTTTTCTTCAGATTCTTCCCTTTTCTCCAGCCATCTGTTCATAGAGCATGCAGCACAGACTCAGTGTTTCCATTGACTCAGGCACCATTGATAACACGCAGCACCTTCCCAGAACCATGCAATGAAACTATCTTCTCCCCATAAATTCCCTCATCTAGTGGAAGGGCAATTTAGCCTTACATTAAGAAAAAAGTCTTAGGTAAAGCTTTTTGAAGTTTACTTTCACCTTCATTCCTGTCCAAGTTTACATGCAAATCTGTTTTATATTCCAAGCCCCCTCTGTGCTTTTTAGGCACACCTGGTTATTCTTACTCACCATTAAAGTGCTGCAAAGATGCTGAAGATGCTGGACTTGCTGAAATGTTTCTGGCACAATATGCAAAACCTGATCTCTGGAAATTAAGTACAAAAACAAGATAGGTTTTAATATCTGTTAAAGTAGACATGATTTCCTTAAATCAAAAGGAGGTATTTTCTTATGTGGAAGGAAGACAGACCATGTAAATGAGTGGTGTTCTAAGAAAAGCGTTGTCTGAGTAATGAATTTCTGGAATGTTTTAGCTACAAACAGGACTAAGTGATGTGGGTTTTCTGTTGCTGGGGCATTAGGTTAGCTCTGCTTCCTTGCTAGTGGCAATCCTTTATTCATCATACCAGCTTGCGTGAGCCCTGGTGTGTGTTTCTGCCTTTGCCGGACTGGGGCCAAAACAAGATCACTGATAAAATCTCTTTTTGTCCCTCCTGTTCAGGAATTGTTCAGTTATTCCAACTAGGCTTTGTGCTTTGCTAATCTATTTCAACATGCAAAAAAGTTAGATTGCCATGATATCACCAGTTGCTAAGAGACTGGGATGTTCACAAACTACTCGCCATAAGAATTGCCAATTTATTCCACAAACAGTGAATAGAGTGGTCTCCAGAAGCACATATTCTTACTCAAATAGCAGAAAACAAAAAATATATTGTACAGGATCTATCATTTTAATATTTCCAAAAATGACACACAGATCCAGTGTCTTGGAATATATTTTCATTAGGCCCCATGAAACCTTCATTTACTGCAGCCTTAATCTGAAAAAAAATATTGAAAATTTGAAAAGAACAAACTAAAGTGCTTGGAAATGCAGAAAACAGATCTGTATGCTTTATAGAAAAACAAAAAAAAAGTAATTATTTTCTTTTTTTTGGGGGTGTTCATTCAGATCAGCTTTCCAGGTCTGATAGCAAGTGTGATACTTGTAATGAAAGGATTTCATAATAACAATTAATTGACATAATTGACAATTATGTTGTGTTTCTCAAAGGTGAGGTGGCAGTTATCTACTACTGATGTGGTCAAATGGGGAACCTGGGAAATGTGCTTACTTATTAGTAAGCAATAACCACAACTTCACAGTCTTCTTCAGTGACTTCAGTAGGCTTTGAAGCCTTTACAGGGCAAGTACAAAAAAAAGAACATTTACATGCTAAGGCTTCAGTGATAGAAATTCTTACTGCAAAAGCCTTGCATGGTGAATCATTGTGGTCATCAATATAATATGCTCTCATCATCTGAACTGCAACTGCTATCGTTTGTGCTTCCATACAAATGTACAATTATCAGCTGAATATACATGCAAATAGACTTCACAATTTATTCACATTATCCGCTGAAAAATAGGAGGGCTGGATTTTTTTTATATCCCTCTTGAATATATCACCTTTGCTGATGCACTAACAGAACCTGATAGTTAAAGTGGGCTGTTTGCAACTGGTTCAGGAGATGCTGTTAGCACATAGCAGCACCCTTATCTATGGGGCAAAATGATTACATTTGCATTGCTAACGGTTTGATACAACAACCATGGTATCTTTGAAATAGATCCTTGTAGATGCAGGATAAACATCTTTGCTAGGAGAATAAACATCTCAGCTGCAGTTCTGTGTTTATTCTCCAAAAATGCCTGGGCTTGCTTCATTCTTTGTCTGTCAGGAAGGGAAACAATATCCTGTAATATCTTTCTATCCTCATTGACATTATGTCTTAATTACAACAAATGAAAGAAATGCCAGACAGTCAGATTGCTGCCAGATGGCCAGCTCTTATTTACTGATAAACCTTTTACAATAGCCAGTGTGGAGACAGATCATTTTTAATAGTACACTAAAATTAGAAAGCACACACTCATTTATGATTATGGACTAGGATTCTCAGTGCAGAAGTGCAAAGTCAGCCCATGTGACCATGCGAGAACAACATTTTTTAAATGCTACGGTTAAGCTTTCTTACCAAATTAAAGGACCATTCTCAGCACAAGCTGCATTTCCTTGGATGTTCATAGATCACATGCCTCTGATATTTAATTTAAGTTGTTGCATAGGGCAAATTATGACGAAAATGTTACTCCTGCTGGGCTTTACCAGTTGCTTCATCTTTGTGCAGGTACTGCTAATCCAAAGTCACACAGATCATTCTGTTAAGTGTGTTTTTAAATCCTATGCAAGTACTCAACAGGTTCAGTCCTTAACACCAATTAGAAACAAAGTTGAACACTACATAATCAAGGGTCCCTGACTTCTGCTCAGTGAAAACATCAGGCTCTGAGCAAGTCCCTCATGCAAATGTAAAGATTAAAGGGAAATAACGCGTTGTAAAGGGAGATGCAGTGACTGTGTATGTTCTGCCAGGAGCTCTGCCAGGAGAGGTGTTGAACAGGTATACTGTGAAGGAGCTTACTTGCTTGCTTCTCTGTCCTTTTTAAAGCTGTATCTAGGGGATACAATTAACCCAGAAGTATTAATCACAGGGCTACTTTGACTTCAGAAAATTCCATATATGACATTATATATGGATAGTTGGTCTCTGCACTGTATTTGTGCCCCTCCTGCAAATCACAGCTGCAGTATAGGCTAAGAGTGATCTATCACTCCTTGTAAAGTTGAGGGTTAATGCCTATCAAAACTGTTTAGATAGGCAAACAGCACAATTTTATATCACTCATTTATTAGGAAGCAGAATTGAGAATGGAGAATGCAGCAAAATCAGACATTTCAGACTTTTCAAATATACTTGTATAAAGTGATAATCTCATTTTGTGAACACCTTTGGATGAAGATTGTCTGGACCAATTTCATTGCCCTTTTTGTTATTTTTACAGATTTAAAACAGGAATTCAGCATCTGAGCATCTTTTTCACATAACCCCAGATTTCTTTTATTAATGGATCTAATTTTGCTCAATCATTTTGTACTCAGAAAATGTATTTTATTCCTACAGCATCTGATTTCAAAAGTTCACGTCATAAGTTTTGAAAGAGGATTAGCCAAATGATTTTCAGCTAATGGTAGCAGAGATGCATTGCAAGGACATTTTGCGTCTCCTGCAGCTGCCACCATATCATTGTTGGCTTGGATTGATTCGCTCTTTCTCATTTCTTGTCTTTATGTCTTCTTTTTTTCAAATCTTACAAATTTACAGGTTAGTAACCCTTCATCCACATTTTCATTTCAGAGATATTATTATTTTTACACAGTTCCTGAGAATGTCAGTGATCACACAGTTCTTCATGACCCCCTTCACACTCACCCATCATATTGCAGATTCAAGCTGTGTTTTCCAGGAATTAGAATCCCCAGAGAAAAGGTCATCCCAAGAAAAAGCCACATTTTTGTGCAAATAATTCAGGATGGATGAGGATAAATCTGAACTGAACGCTTCATTTGCACAATTCCATTATATAACCAGACCTGCCCTTGTTCAATCATTAACGTCATGTTGATATAGCTGTACTTTCTGTTAATTGTTCAAGCTTTCTGTTTCGCATCCCCAAAATACATACACATACGAATAGCAACGTTCTCACTGCAGCACTCCTTTTAAGAAGTAGGTTTTTTTTTAATATGCCACCTTCAAACCTTTAAAAATGTTACATGACAATGTTGGTGGTCTTTGAAGAAAACCTTATCTGCAAGGTCTATGGCAACTAGTGAGGATTATACAAAAATTACAGGCACAGGAAGAACAAGAGAATACTGGTAAAATAAGCTCCATCCTTGCTTTGTTCCTTCCCATGTGTATGTCCTTGTGGAGCACTTCCTTGAACTTCTAACAGCAGTTTTGTCACTTGGGTAGCCAAAAAGAGGATGTGAAAGAAACAACCAACATTTGTTTTAGAGGGTAGGATGGGGATTGCAGAGTTTCACCTAAAACCACATTCAGCTGGGCCAGATCAGTCCTGTGCCGCAGACTATCAACTCTACATTGCCATAAAATGTGTTTTGATATACCCAAAATGGTGGGTTGGTTACTATCTAAAATACTTCATTTCGTATTTATTTCATATATCAAGAGTGAGCAATTGAATTATTTCCTTAGTAGAGTACAGTGAGACATATAGCACGATTCTTCAGAAAGAAATTGTTTCACTGAGCTTCTCTCTTGGAGTAAAGCCATCCCATTGTCATTTAATACAGCAGACTGCATGAATTTTGAGTGAAGAAAGTCCAGTAAGTCAGTTTGTTTGTGCACACATGCAATGAATTTTAACTGTAATCATAGTATCCTTCTCAGCAAAGTATGAAGTCCTCTTACATTACTGCCAAGGCTGTCATCAAGGAAACAGACAGCAAAACTGACCAGCTTAACTCAAAAGTGTGTTTTCACAAAACCAGGCTTCATTCAAGAGAAAAGTATGCTCTTCTTCATAAATCACACCAGACCTTCCCCGTTTTTTGCCTCATACTTGCTCAACTGCCTGATTGTGAAAATGGTGAATATTTCTGTCCATGCAGATATCCAACCCACAGTGACTTCCAGAAGAGCTGAAGGAAGTCCACCTTCACAGGATTAAAAATGGATTATAGTTCATCCTCAAGCACATCGAGGTGCTTGAGCGGGTCCAAAGAAGGGCGACGAAGCTGGTGAGGGGCCTGGAGAACAAGTCCTACGAGGAGCGGCTGAAGGAGCTGGGCTTATTCAGCCTGGAGAAGAGGAGGCTCAGGGGCCACCTTATCGCTCTCTACAGATACCTTAAAGGAGGCTGTAGAGAGGTGGGGGTTGGCCTGTTCTCCCACGTGCCTGGTGACAGGACGAGGGGGAATGGGCTAAAGTTGTGCCAGGGGAGTTTTAGGTCAGATGTTAGGAAGAGCTTCTTTACTGAAAGGGTTGTGAGGCATTGGAACAGGCTGCCCAGGGAAGTGGTGGAGTCACCATCCCTGGAAGTCTTCAAAAGACGTTTAGATGTAGAGCTTAGGGATATGGTTTAGTGGGGACTGTTAGTGTTAGGTTAGAGGTTGGACTCGATGATCTTGAGGTCTCTTCCAACCTAGAAATTCTGTGATTCTGTGATTCTTACAGCAACTCCGTGTAGGAAACAGAAAATCAACTCATGTTTGGAAGGCCGTATTCCATGTTGACACATCTGCTCAGATAACCTTTCCTTGTTCTTCTTTTGTTCACAGTATGGCTATGTGAGGTAGACTAATGTTTTGAATTATCTTTCCTGTGGTGGTGTCTGGGCCCTTTTACCAGAACTGGCTTTGAATGGAGTTCAGTCCCTTGACAGGGACTCAGAATCAAGAGACAAGAAAAATGGAGGCAAAGAGTAAAAAAACAAAAGGCTTCATCATGTTTTTTTTCTCTTGGGAAAAAAAAAAAAAAAAAAAAAAGGCATGCACAAATGGCACAAATCATGATATATGATAAAATTCAACTCAAACCCTAACCTTACACCTTCATCCTGGAAGTAGACTCTATTCATTTGGTGTTGAAAACATTATTTCTCTGATGCCAAAGAGTTATTAAGATAGATAGGGTCGTTTTGCTTTTTGGGCATGGGATTCAGAAGAAATGACAGTTGCTTGTTAGGTCTTAGATTCAAATTCCTTTGAAGGCTACTTGATTTTAATGGGCTTTAGATGAAAGTCCTGTTCAAATAATGGTCGACATTTCTCACCGATTTAAAAAATGGACTTGTCTGGGGACTTGGGCAGAAGATTTGTTCATAAAAGAAGATACTTAAGTATGTACTTAACATTCAGCGTGTAAGCAGCACTGCTGAATTTGGAATAAAAGCCACTAGAGACATTATTCTGCCACCAGTGCAAAACTACCCTGGGACAAACAGAGTCAACAAGCCTATGGCCCTCTTGGTCATAAATGTCTCTCTTAGAAATAAAGCCTGTTCTTTCGTCAGGTTCTTACTGGCAGCTGCTTATCTTTCTAGCAAATGTGGAAAGCAGCTTAAGCCATTTATTCCCTCCTGGAAAACTGTGTAAAAAGACATGGTATGTTCTGAGGAGAGGAAAGGTCATAAGCATATGGCCATGTGAAACCATGCAGTGTCCTTTCTTCCAAACAAGTTTGCTCTGCAGTTCTTGCATACGTTTTCCTAGAGCTTCAAAGCATTTTTTCAGCATCAGTTTAGCCTCTTAACCACCTCCTCGACAAACAAATATTATTTCCACTACTTAGAAGATTAAGAAAAAAGGGGAAAAAAGTGACTCCCCCAAGGTGACATAGGAAAGTTGCTGCAGAGCCAGGAATAGAACTCAGATCTCCTGACTCCCTGTCTGGTGCTTCCTTAAATATATGACCATCTGCTCTCCTGCTGGAAGTATAGATACTATATGCTGACTCCAACAAGCTGGCTGCTAAGCCTGTTAGTTTATCCTCTTTTTATCCCATACTGATATCATCTCAAGCTAAGCTTTTGGCCTGGAGTCAAAGTGATTTCCAGTGTTTGAATGATTCGACCTGCTTGTTATTGTTTTAACCTTGCACCACACATATGCTCAGCTATTTGTGACTTATCTGCATACAGTCTGTTTAGCAACAGCCACAAGCTAGAACTGTTTTGTTTAAAGATTCCATACTGAAGCGTAGCACATGTTTTAAACAATTATCAAACAGCGGTGAGTTTGATCCTGGTAGCTGCCTGCACCCGGATTTCCTCCTGAGCTGCATGTAACTTTCAAGGACAAGGAGCTTATTAAGATGAAAAAAAAAAAAAAAAAAAGAAAAAGAGGAAAGAAAAAAATACACTCTTGTATCTCTCCACAAACATCAGTTCACCACATCAAGCTTCCCCAGTTCCACAGTTAACTCCCATACTGACTCCATCTGAACTAAAAAACAAAGTAGAACTAGATGGAGTTCAAGATGATCATTTTTTTTAATCATCACCTTAATTCTGGCAAAATAATCTTCCAGTAAATTTCTCTCTCTCATTGCTGCCGAAAGCTCATGGTATATGTCCAAGTCAGAATCATCACTCAGTAGTAGGGTCAGTACAGTAACATGCTGAATAATGTGCCTTAAATCCTAGTCTTCTGCTCCAATGAAGAAACGGGTTGGATAATTCAATTGTTTTACTAAAATATCCTCTGGTTATCACTGTAGTTTTACTTTGAGGAAGCACACAATGAAATGATACATCTGTTTCCCATTGACTTGTCATAGGAGATTGCTTATTGTATAGTTACTGTCTTTTGTGAGAGTACTAAAAACATTCTCTGTCCTTCTGAGCGATATTCCAAATATTCCAATGCATTCTCCAATATTAAGTGTATGGTCTTAATTCTGTAGCGCATGCATCTTCAGCAATATATTGTGGGGTCTGCAATTCAAATTGTTGTTCCTCTTGGTATACTACGTCTTCACCTTTCATAACTTTGTTAGAGTAAGGTTTTTCTGAAATTCTCTGGACTCTGTTGTGATTTGATAGTGCTAACAGTTCTCAAGCCTCATTGCCTCCAGCCACAATCCTAGCATAGATGGGAATATACTGAAAGCTGAGTTTTCCTCTCTCTCTCTCTTTCTCTGATTTTATACTGAAAACACTCCATTAAACTTACATTTGGGATTTAAAAATAATCTTAGAAAAAATTCCAGCCACCATACGCTAGATTAGAATGACATTACTAGCAAACCTTAAAATTAGTTCCACTAAGCCAACTGTTAGTGTCCTGCAGATCATTGACTGACATAGGACACTTAAGCTTTAGCTGAGTGGAACTAATTTGACAATTGGTACATGACCTAAAGATTTCAAGACATACACATTTACAAATGCTTTCAAAGATTTTTCCACAGTTTTTATTGCACTTGTACACATGCATACTCAGATATTTTGATACAAAACTGGAAATTTAAGTGTATTGTGTCACTGTGTGAAATAACTTCTGCCTTTTCTCCACCAGTCCCATGATACAGTTTTTAGACAGCTTTATTGTCTCAGAAGAGCCTCAAGTACCCATTCGGTAAGCAGCTCCTTATGGAAGCAGGCTAAAGCAGGCTGGCAAAATCTGTATTGCTTTAATGAGGCTGGCAGCAGCTTCCTCAGATGCCATTTTCCTTAACCAGGAAAAGAGGATGGTATTAGTGAAATGCTTTTCCTTAGTTGGCCTATTTTGCCTTCATCTTTTAGACAGCAAAATGTCACTGCTAAGAAACCTTGAGGTGCTCCTTTAACATAGAGTCTGAATTCAAGGTGGTTGGTATTTACAGCTTGTTGCTCAGAGGTAACAAAAACCATTGGGTTATTTCTAGGAGTGAAGGGTGATCCCCTTTACCAGGAGTTGTGCACACGATCCTAGAGCCCTTAGGTAAACTCCAGTAGGAAATTTGTCTGCATGAGGATTGTGCAGGTGAATAAAACCACTAGTAGTGTATTTCAGGTGCAGTGGTAAATTACTGAGCCTAAATTCCATGCATACAAGCTGGCTGCAAAATAATGCCCTTTTAGCTTGATCAAAGGAAAGATTCCATTTGCTGGCAGTTATTAATGTGTCTGAATTTGCTGTCATAAGGAGCAGTTAGATTTTCACACTCACCTTCTCCAGTCCTGAAAACTTTCACTCCTAAGAATAGCTCCTGGTGACATGATTAGAACTTATGATTTCAAAGGTACTGCTTTGGGACAAAAGGATTTTCAGAAGTGTTTGACACTGTAATAAGGTTCTGAGTGGGCAAGAATTAGATGAGAATCCTTGATTGTGTGAAGAAACAAAACTTAGTGTAAATTTTTTGTTGTCAAAACAAAGTATGGTTTGTTTTGATGAGATCTTTTTAACAAAGATGTCACATAACATTTTAAGTGTATCTTGCTTGTATTTTTAAATACAATAATTACCTTTGTAAGTAAATGAACCAGTATTACTTTATTGCTACTAGCAGAACTGTGAAAGACAACACATAAGCCTCTATTACTGCTTAATGGTTAAAAAACAAGCTTACTGCACCACATTCTAGAATAACTAACATTATTTTAATGAGTTCTATTACAAGCCCTAAAATACCGTATGAACTATTTAAACATGGCATGAATTATTAGATGCAAATATCCTTGCACACAATTTCTTAGACCTAAACAATATATACTATACTCACTTTAAGTAATTAGCTTTTGCAGCTATGAAACGTTTTCACGTTAACCTCTGGCCTCAGTTCTATCAACAGTGATACCCATACTCAGCTTTCATGTTTAATATCAGCACCACCAAGCATAACAGTATTGCTCGTGTGCTTGCAGTTTTGTATGTAAGGCTATGCAAGGTGAGTAAAACGGCAGACCCATCACCCAGCATAGGGATTTAGTAAAAAGTATTATGATGTCCCTGAGGAATCACAGGAATGATTGCTGAAACCTGTAGTACTTGGCACAAGATCCCGAAGCAGATCTTGTCTGAGTTAGAGAAGTCTCTATTCTGTATAGCTTATACTGAGTAGAATTTCCAAGGTATTTTTGCAAATAAGTCTTAAAGAATTTGTAAGTCAGGTTTGGAGTGTGTTATATGTGTACAAATGTGACCTGCAGTAGAAATAACTTCCATTTTGGTGTTTGATTTTGTAAAAAAAAACAAAAAACGCTGCTAATAGTATCTGAGGAAAGGGACTGGATGGTGTAATTTTGACGTGCTTGTGACAGTAAGTTTGCAGGAATGCTTTTCACATGGCTTGCAGTGAAGAGTTCCAGTCACAAGTTTGGGGGCTCTTTAGTGAAAGGAGCTGTTACTTCTGTAATTAGCCAAGACCTTCTCCACACTTATGGCTAACAGCTCTGAAAACATCAACCAGCTCTGCTTGGGGGAGCAAACAAATCCAAGTGTCCTGACCTTGGGACATCCTCGTTATACAGATGGGAGCACAGGTTCTGGGCTGGGCTGTGATTATTACCTGTGTTGGCAACCAGGACATTCCTTGGTGTCATGGCACACCTGAGATGGGTGCAAATGACAGGTCCCTGGGTGCGCCATGAGATCCTCCTGAGTGACTTTGCCCATGAGCAAACATATAAGTGATGGCAATCAGGGAGCTGAACTCGGATTGCCCATGTGTCCACCTAATGCCTCGGTGCCAGATGTTCTTATCCTCTGTTCAGATAAGGTGGTTTTGATACCTTTGTTGTTGTTCTCCTCTTTTTTCCTCCTTCAAATACTGAGCTGTTAGGTTAGGCAAATGAATATCAAGTAACAGCAGAAACAAAAATATGGTAAAGTTCTCTTTTTATTCTGCATAACCAGAAATCACACCAACCTTTATCCACCTCAGTAGTACCCTTTTAGGGGGAGTACTGACTACTGAGAACAAAAACTTGCTGACATCAGTGAAGCATTCATCATTTTGTACTGTTCCTTCAGCATAGACTGATACAGAGGAAATCTCCAAACATGTCTATTTTTTGCCAGCTTCACTTTTCAGATCTCCATCATTTTCCTTACATTTATACAAAAGTGACCCAGAATGAAGATTCATTTGGTAGAGAGTATGTCCCTTGAACAGATCACTCATTCACAGAATGGAACATGTTCTAAGACAACAGAGACAAACGCATTAGCAGTCTTTACCCTCTGCTTACCTCACACACCCCAGCATATTGCCTTTCTCACAGAACTGTCTGTTGTTCCACTAAAGCTGATATCTAACTGCTGAGCCAGCACTAAGGGCAAGCAGGAACACAGTATTTGTCTTTAATAAATATACTTTAAATATTCTTTTATGACGTGATCAACATGATTTCAGATGTGGGCTCCAGGCTCTCCTCCCTCCCTAGCTGTTGTGTGCAATGAAGTCTGAACATACACACATATAATCTCTTCCACAACAAACTCTATCAGTACAAATCAAGACTTCAGTGGCATTTACCACTATTCACACTAGGCTGCATACAGTCAGAGCCAAATTCACCAGCTGTTCTATGTTGCAGAAGAAGAAAACTGGGCTTGCATATCAGCTGAAGTTTTCTCCTTTGAAGATGTAGAACCAGAACCTCAGCTGGTGTATATTGCTGTGGTGCGTTGATTTCAATTTAAACCAGCTGATGAGCCACTCCCCCTTTCCCCACACACTTCCCCACCTTTCTAAAGGGTGGTCGAGTGCAGATGGCATATGTAGAGGAATCTGTACCATGAAAATCAAACAGGCAAGTACAGAAAATTTAGCAGGAACCCTTTGTGGGTTGAACTGATAAGAATAATCCATGGCATGTATTCAGAAATAACAAAGTGTGTTTAGTAAATTGCATCTGGAGGCATAGATAGAATCCTATACCTATAGCAGTGAAAAATGAAAAGAAATTCTCCTCTTATCAAAATTTGCATCTTGCTACATTAAAGCAGGAGCATATCTGGGTTTTGATGGGTGCCATGGCAACAATGTTATTGCAGTATAGTATGGGAATATTTTCAAAGAGAGGAAACAGGATGAAATGGAAAGCTCACTGGTTGTAGACACAAGGACTTGCTGCAGACCCAAAGACAGGTTATCCTTCTTGTTCCTGGGCTGTTACTTCCAGTATTAGCCACATTCATACTTTCACTCCATACTGCCGTTATCCAGAAATAGAGAAAGAAAGCAAAAAACTGCTGCTGCCAGAAGGACAGCTCTTGAATATAGCAACCCATTACATTGGCATCACATAAAAGAGAAGAACAATGCAGAACTTCTAAAGCAGCTATGGTCACTAGCGAAGAACAGAAACACTGGATGACATGTTCAGTAAAATGTGTGCTTAAATATCATAATTGCTTTAAAAGTATGTCCGTAGAGAACAACAGATAACCATCATATTCCATTGTTTTTTTTTTTGTTTACTGGCTCTACTTTTGTTCTGAGATAACTAATTTCAAAACATTTGGCCTTGGAGTAAATACTCCACCTTTTTTGAGTTCTACATAACATCTGCAATTTTTCTTGAGTTCAGATATTTTCCTGCCAGCAAAGAGTAAGTGAAACTGATACCTCGCTTATGCCAGCTTGTGTGCTATGAGATTCACATGGAATGGGAATAACTTAGCATTAACAAATGGCAATAAAAATCATTCCTGTTGCAATGGTGACTAACAAAACAAGCTTTAGAGGAAAATCTTAGTATAAGCTCTGGATATTAAAATTTTCTTCACTTTAGGAATTAACAATAGACACATCTTTTGGCCTCTGCATACAGAGCATTATTTAACTTCTTGAATATGCAGAAACAGTTGCAATAGCTGAGAAACAGACTTTCATTCCCTAATTCCAAGGTTAAATTTATTTAAATGCCAATGTCCTTAAACAAATTGAAGCTATTTCAGTGCACTCAGTCCCTCTCTCCCAGTCATTTTTGAACCTCTTGGCCAGTTTGAGCGCGAAGTAGAAGTTTTAAGGAGAGTTCCTGGACATTTCACAAGAATGAGCGGCTGAGTGATTGAGATATTTCATATCCCTGAGAAGACTGGAGTTAGGGCTCAAAAGTGTTTTCAGACATAAGTAAATTCAAGCAGCAGAGAAACACAGCTCATTGAGGTCTGCAAATCCAGCTGCTTGTGTTTTATTTTCCAGACCCTTGCTGCTCTCATTCTGCATTACTCAACAAACTTTGTTTCATTTTTGCTCAGATGGTACGAGTTTATTTTCTGTTCATGCAAGAGCCTTCTTGACCCTTGCAGCACACATCTTCTGCCTTCCTGTTTCACGCTCTCATTTTAGATCTGTTCATACATCCTGCAGCAGTTAACGTCATCCCTGAGCCAGTGAAGTTTGCTATATAACTTGTAAGTTTTTCCCACAATGTTTTCATCTTGATTGTGTGATACGTGACAGTGGTCTGAGCTTGTCACCCTTTTGTAAGTGGATGTCCTTCAAGTGAAGAACTCAAAGGGCAAAATGCTTATTCATTAATTGTTTATTGTTTATGCTTATTCACTGAAAAATACAAACCAAAAAAAAAAGATAAGCCAGCTTTATCATTGCATTTTATTGTTTTGTAACAAGATAAGATTTATGAATCAAAAAAAGGTAAAATAGAGCATGTAAAAAAACCAGGAATAACAGGTAGTATCTTTTTCTTTGAGATTAGCAGTACAGATACTCAAGTCTCATATTTTGTAGCTCAAAATGAAAGGAAGTTTTTTGTTTGTTTATTTGTTTGTTTTTGTGGATCCTGTTTTCAGACTTCCTTACAGCCCAGGAATAAAATATGCTGTCTTTATATGAGTCTGGTCAAATGGTTGCTCTAAGCAACTGAGTCTACTGTATCATTTAGTCACCTCTACATAATTACTCTAAGCTTTATACTTGTTATCTCTTCTTTAAATAGCCTTCAATTCATTGAAGATCAGTGAGCAATTTAGTTTACTTAGTAAATGATCTACTTTCACTTTACATGTGGTTGAGAACCTTTGGCCATGCTAGATTGGATATACCCCTAAAATACCCTTAGCGAGTCAAACAGCACAGCAGGTATCTGGTTTCCCTCTGTTAATAAGGTACACTCCTAGGCTCTATAAAATAAAGCCATATTCAGCTTCCAGGTTCCCCATTCCTTGTTCAGGAAAATTTTCCAGCTACTGCGCTTAGAATGTGTTCTAAGTGTGAATAAAGGTTAGAAACACATGCCTGCCTAAGTCTGCAGGCAGACTGTAAAAATGTTTTTTTTTTTTTTTTTTTTTTTTTTTAAAGTGCAGCTTGCACCCCTATTAGCCTGTCAGGTCTGCTAAATACAGTTTAGCCCCCCCAAAAAAGGTGATTTTGCAGCTTTGATACTGAGCAGTCCATGTAGTGACAAAACCCAAAGCAAAATCATTATCTTCATTGCCAGTCTCTCACTAACTTTAATAAGTGTGATTCAGGGAAGAGAGGAGAATGTTCTAAATACATTCTGTCACACAAACTAGAGGATCAGATCTTCCTTACTGCATGAATTGGATTCCTGAGAAATCAGTGTATTTCCGACATTGCAGCATAGTAGCTTTTTAATGGGAGTAATGATTGAAGAAACCCACAGCTCCTAAGTCTCTGGCAGCAGCTATTGTATTGCTTGGAACTATGAATCAGTGTAGGCGACAATAATAAATTATTATGGTAGAGTAAAGCAAGATATTTTAGTAAGCAAGGTGATCATTATGATGGACTACACTTCCACCCTGCTTGTGTAAGTGCCCATCCACTTAAAAGATGTTTAAAAAACAAAATAATCAACTACATTTCATGTATGCCATTGTGTGCTCACTGTTGGCTAACTGTCCAGGCTGCTGGAACATTGGAGATACTTTCTTGCCTGCTGTTTTGTCCCTCAACAGAAGGAGCTATGTACCTGCTACTGAGAACCTGACTGGAAAGCCTGAAGCAGAAGCAGCAGTTCCCCAGACTAGGTGAGAGCTGCAGCTGACACCATAGTAGCTTGGTTTGCAGGGCTTCATCTTTGAACAGCATCAAAGCTGTCTCAAACACAGCTCTGAGCACCACCCAGCACTCCAGCACAGACAAGAATATTTCACACCTCCTTCAGCGCTGGCCAGGGACCATGAGTCAGTTGGCTAGGTCAGAAAATCAGAATGGCCCTCACCATTCTGCTTTACAAATGAGTTATTACAGACTATACTTCCTTAAAGTAGCAGATAAAAAAAGAAGCATGAGTTAAGCATCACATCAAGTTAAGCAGATTAACTCTGGTCTGGCAGTTAAGTTTTACAATTGCAAAAAAAAATCTGTTTTTCAGCACTTGCTGTATTTCAGAGATTAAAATGCTGAACAGCACTCTGTGCTTTTTATGCCAGACTGGGATGCTTTTTACTTGTTTTCCTTCATAAATGTGCACCATACTGTTATCTACATGTTCTGCAAGAAATTGTGAATTTTTTTAAGCATTCTTTTTGACCTTATCTCATTATTGTAATACCTTATCCATCCATGCATGCTACTTCAGAAAGACAAAGAACATGCTTCTTGTAGCTTATCAAGTGAAGCAAGGGCACCACCATTAGGTAACACGCGGTCACTGTATAAAGTTTTGCTGTTTCCTTTCATGTCAATTTGGTTGTGGTTATGGTAGAGCAAAATTATGACTGAAGATCTGATTGTACAGCAGAAACAAGCAACCTGTTCTTGGCAAATGTATGCAAGTCCAATGCTCTTGCTAAGTACTCCAGTAATTCCAGTGCAACCAATGGGTTTTACCAGTAAATATTACCAAGAACAGAAAAGATGTACCAGTTCTCTATGTTCTTTGAGCTCAAACTCCTAAAGCTGTTCTGAACTTGTAGGCCTCTGCCACTATAATAAATTGGACCATGCTATCATTTTACCTTTTAGTAGTAGAGGTGCATCACAATATGTAATGAATAAACCAGAGTATTTTAAAATCTCTTTAAATAGCTGGGGAGGCAATCAGAAAGGGAAAGCAAGAGTCAGTTTATAAGGATGTGACAGACCTGTAATCTTGTGGTCAGAAGCCTCAAAATCTATTACAGTAGCAGTAGAGCAACAGGTTCAAAAGAATAAGCATACAGCTCATGGAACCATTTTGTCCCAAACTTCTGAAAATTGAGTGAGGTTGATTTCTTAGGAACTTTTCACACAACTCTGGAATTTTTAAATACACACCATAGGCTTAGTTACTTGCTAGAGCTCTGCCTTGGATTAATACATGGAATGAAGGGGGCTGGATGTTGGAGGAAATCCCTCTAGTGCTTGTTTGTAGGTCAGGTTCCAACAACACTTGAAATGGTCACTTCATTTTTCTGACCCAGCTCAAGAGGAGTTTTATTTGGGGGCATGGGAGGAGGAGAAACAACAATAAAGTTAAGGAATTTCAACAGTTATAGACGCCGGGATGCTTTTCAGATTAATCAAGTAGTTGTTTCCACTAAAGAAAACCACCACTACTAGCAGACATTATTGACTTTACAAACTTCTCAACCTGTAATACTTTGGGGCATGCAGTTGTGCAGAAAAAAAAATATGCTTCTCTCTTCTGATGATTAAAATCAGTCGGTTAGTTAAGCAGGAAAAAAAGAGAGAGAGACACAAAATTGTTGGTTTACTTTAATTATTATCAGGCACCTTCACTTTAGAAAATAGGGGAAGCATTTTCAGAATAGATTTTTCCTTTTAAAAACTCAACTGCATCTTCATTTGTCATTTCCTGAAACTTCTTGTTCAGGACCTGTAAAAAAGGAAAAGGTACATTATTTCTAGTGTCTTTAGCACACTACTCTGTCCCATAAACGAAGCATTCAATGATGAAAGCCATAGGGATTTGCTCTAGTTTGAAAAACATGTTAATTTGAATCATTCATGCTGTAAAAAAACAGAAAATAAGCCAAAGTCACACAGGTTTTTAGGTACAAACAATTTGGTGGCTTGACTTTTTTTTTTTTTTTTTTTTTCCCTGAGCTATAGTAACATTTATTTCACTGACAATGTTAAGTGGTAGCTTGTCTTTTAGACCGCTTCTGTCCTTCATGACACAATCACCACCTTATAAAAGCAGATATGCTACGCAGTTACCACTCTGGAGAAAGCTCATCATTCCCTACAGGGTCTGTTCTGCCAAACAAACATACTCATCACTGTGCTGATAACAGGACCTAAAGAGAGAGAATAACAGGACTCTTACCAGAATCACATGATAGCCCAATTTATTTAGATGCCGCTTCTTCATTGCAAGCTTCCCTTGGGGATGTGTTGTACCCAAACAAAATGCAGACACAGGAACAAAGAGAAACGCCAATCTACAAACAAGAAGGGTTTAAGACAATGATTCAGTGACGTCCTTCAACATTGCAGAATACAGAGCTGTCTTCCTGGTAGGCAAAATATCAGGACTGCACAAATTTCATTATCCTTTTCTTTCTCCAGACTTAATTAATTTAGACCCTCTCTTCTTCAGTGAGCTTCACTCAAGTGCTAGCATCTACTCAAACTACTACAGCAGAATTAAGTTCTTAAGACATCCACTTCCCCCATAATGGGAAGGAAATAGATCATTCCAAATTCTACATTATTTTGACAGCTTGTGCATTTACTTTGATCTTTTGCTAATATTCAAGATCAGTTACTTCCTGCCATAAAACCTACTTGGAAGGGTAAGGAAAGCTGAACACCTTGAAAACCTGACAGTGAGTTTCTGTTACTCAATTGACTAGCTCTCTTTTTCTCAAAAAGCTAACTACGCAAAATATGTTCTTGTACAGTGAGACCCAGCACACAAATTTAAGCATTACCCAATTCTAGTTAAGGCTTCCTTAATTGATGTACATCCTAATTCGTTTAGTGAGAGGTCATTTTTTCCCACAAGATTAAAATTATCACCAAAAGTGTGGGCATGATGGTGCATTTTATTCCAATTGTATTTCAGCAGCTGAATTCATCGCTAAAACGTATCACTGGGATGCAAATTTTGGAGACATAAGAGAATAACTGAATTTTTAATTGGACACAGTGATGCTTGGAATTTTACAATCATAATGTACTAATTTTTTGAAGGGATTTTAATCATACTTCAAAATTTGTATCCATTGCAAGAGTTTGAGATTATCTGAACTGTGAGGTTTCCTGCCTCTTTCTCTGGAATGTAATTTTTTTTAGCCTCTGTTAGAAGCTAGTGAGCTGGATGAGATGTTATTCTGAACTAGCATACATGGCAATTTCTGTGAGCACAAATAACAAGTTACCTACTTTGCTTCAGCAAATCAGTAGAAATCGTAAGTGCATAGAATACATTTAAACAAAACTAGCCTACTAGAAAAAATAGCCAGTCAAAAAAGATACCTTTGAACACTTGTGTCAGGATGATTATCTGTTGCAGTTACTGGGAGCACTTTCTTTCTGTCTGAATCCATCCTGATTTCAAAATCTGAAAACAAAACAACAATGAACATTAGAAGAGGTTACAATTAATATTCTGTGTAGCTTATTCGAAAAAGATATCACACACTGTCACTGCTGTGTTTCTAATTACTGTTCTCTTGTAATTTGCACATTACCGATCGCTTTTCCCTCCCTGCAACCAATATAAACAGCTACAGCTTGCACATCTCCAGCAAAAAAAAAAAAAAAATGTTTTTAGAAACTGTGGATATAAGTTTAAACTATGATTCACTCTGATAAAGAAACTAGTTTTGATCTGAGTCCATCATACCTACTCAGATTTTCCTGTAATCTGATCCCCACTTAGAAATATTTAGGAAGAAAACTATTACAAATATCACAAGAAAAATGGTTATCTGGGTGGCTGGCAAAAGAATAAGCAACATCAAAATACAAAAGAAACTAAACGTTACCAAGTGATCACCTGTCAAGATCATATCCCATTTCATAAATGAAAGTAGAAACCAAATATTATCCAGAGTTTTAGAGGAGAAACAAGTCAGAGAACAAAAGAAAGCCACTTTTTAATTTTAATTCAGGTTTAATACTAAGATGTCAACTGTCAAAAACAGCTGGCCATACTGGATTTATGTGCAGTTAAAATCTTCTCGGTGATGCTTGACAAGAAGTCCAATGCAGTTTTGTAAATAAAAGCAATCATAAAACTTCAGTAAACTGACTTTAACAGAAGCATCCTACAAAATAAATTCAACAATCAAGGATATAATTTGTTAAACGACTCCCTTAAAAAATTATCTTTTAATCACCTGTACGCTATGCAAATTTGTTACCACCTTATTACTTTAGGGATCATAAATCTACATTAAAAATAATATGTTATTAATTTGTCTTCATACCAATATGATATTTATATGGCAGCTGTACATTTTGCCGAAACATATTCTCATCTCCCAGAAGTTCCAGCAGTGCCTCCCGAGCCTTTCTGAGATTGAGAGATACTAATGAGGAGAAATTCTCAGTTGGCACAAATGCAGGCTTCGTGAAGGAAGGGCTATCAAGTTCCATACATGTCCTCACACAGCGAAGCATCATTTCCTTTTTTTCTTTGTAAAGATCACCTAAAAAAGAATACATAAAAATATTGCATCCTAAGTATCACCTCTCAGAACTTTTCATTTTGTTACCATTTACAGTCTCTTCAGAGCAAATGAATTTCAATACAGGAGTCAAACCCCATTTTTTTTTCCCCAATGATTTTTATTATCTTCAATATTCTTTTAAATATACATTGTCAATTCACTAACTAAAATAGTAAAGTCTACAGCTGGTACCTTCCCATTTATCCAGTCCTTCCCCCCTATTGTACACAGCTCTGTGCCTGCCATCAGTTATTACAGAAGACTTAAGAACATGGAACAAGAGAGCATGCATACAAGTCATTTGTAAAATCCACACAGTAGAGGACTATAAAACAAAGGGATATCAGACTTGACCCATAATTTTAAAACTGTGTTTTAAGAGTACTAGCCTTCCCAAACTAAGCAGTTACAACTTTCCAGGCTTCAGATTCACTCAAAGGAGGCTGTTTTACTCTACACTGAATTCCTACTCTGATAAATTACGCTACTCACTGTAGAGGAATGTAATGTGGAAACCAAATTCTTCATAGTAACTCCAAGCAGTCAAAATAAAATTTTACTCATGATCCCAGGTACTGAAGTTGGTTTATGAAGCTTAAGACTTCCTGTGTTTTTTAAAATGTCTGAACATCTGTTGAACAAAGAACCTCTACCTCTTAACACATTTCTACCATTTCCACCAATCTCACATTCACCTCTATGTGCAACCTATTAATTAAACAGTTGCCACCATGGGGCCCAGGACAATAAACCAGATGCCCTAGTGCATAATTAGAGACTAGGGCGTCACTTGAATCACCATTACTGCATCAGCTTTTTCTTGTGAACTTCAGTATTAATCGTGTTTGCCTTCTTTAAGTTATAAACTTTAACACAATTATAAAAAAATATTTAGGTAGGCAAACTGTCCTTTTAAAGAAAAAGAACACAACAAAGTAAGGCCTAACCTGATGGTAGAAGTCCTTCATAGCTCTCCTTTTGTAGCAGCTGATCAAGTGCGCGATGAGGAAGGTATCCTAAGATGCAAAGTGAATACACTGCCTTCAGCAGTTCTGTGTCAGAAATCTGGGGAAGGTACTTATTCAAGCAGCTCTGAAGAGTCTCAAAAAACCTTTTCCAATAGCAGAAGAAAAGTATCTAAATATACAAGACTATAATGGATTTCAAACAAAACTATGTGCTAGTAAATTTTATTATCTTGTACAATCACATGTTGAGTAATCCAACATTAGCTTTAGAATCTCCTTTGAGGCTACGGCTACCTATCAACAGAGTTAGTACCTTTATCGGTCTAGAACCAAGAACATATCCATTTTCAGTTTCAGAAAAGAATTCCTATATAGAAAAAAAAAAAAGCTAAAAGACATAAAAGTTTACCTTACAGATTAATAAAACAGGACTATGGGCTTTTTCCACAACTAATATCAAATACCAGTTGCTATTCCATATATTTCCATATATTGCTCTATTCATAACAACATAACATCAGGCATTCTCAAATGAAAACCTACAAATAATGTTGGCCTTTGGGAAGGTAGTTGAGTCGTGAATACACTCTGAGAACAATCAAGAGGCTTTTCAAGTCCAGGAATTCAGAGTCTGCTGTCACCTTCTCAGCAAAAACACCCATCAGTTCACTGGGCTGAAAGCCAAGTATCTCAAAGGCAGACAGAAAAAGGATAATCTGAAACAAAAGGTATTTTTATAAGGTCAAGAGAGCCAGTAAAGTGGATCTTACATTTTGTTTTCATAAAAGGCATTTTTAATGAAAGCAAATTTTTCAAACCATAACATTCATTCTATTTCTTTATTTAGTCTGTAAGTCAATAGATAGAAGTGCATTTTAAAAATTTAACTGTATGAACTTCATCAGAATGGTATTCCTAAAAGGGTAACACGGAAAGCACCAGAAACTGCCTTTTCTACTGCTACTACTATAAATTATTTGGTCTCAAACTCACCTGTTTTTTGTCCAAAATGCAGACAATGGAATTAACATAGTCTGCTATTGTTGAAAACAGTTTTACATTACGGTACTGGAGATTGTGACAAGCTTCTAGAATAAGAATTAAATGCCAAAAGCGAGCATCGTGAATATTCTCTGTAACAGAAAAGCAAAAAAGGACAAATGATACAAAGCAAAGGGAGCTGTAGGTTGGAGGTAATGTGGCACATGATTAAATTTATATTTTTTTTTCCAATTTGGTTTTACAGAACTGCAAGAAACCACAAATACGTGTTTATTTCTAAAAAGCACTGAGGCTATCAAGCAATGAAGCACTAGCGCATGTCAGACTGGAAAACCTTAACATAACCTCCCGGCACATGAGCATTATGACACAGATTGAGTGCCAGATCACAACCAACCTGTAGCACAGCACTGCTACTTAATTTGCCACACAAGATGGACCTACTCCTGAGTTGAAGATTAAGTACCAAAGAACAATGCTCTCTCTTGAACATTCTGCCTTGTTTGCTTCAGTGAGTGACATGCATGTCCTAAAAGACAGCGACTGCAGGAGAAAAAGGCACAGATACAACTAGACTTTGGTTCCTCTCCCCGAAGATTCAAGAGGATAGTAGGAAAATAAATTAATTCAACTCTCCTCATAAGTTGTGGCTCTGTGATTTTCCAGGCTTAGTATGAAACACTGTTACCTCATTTCTTCAGCTGCTCAGCGCTGACAACAGCAATTGAAGCCAATGAAATCTGTGCATCAAATTCAGAGATCAGTAATGCTAGGTATTCTTAAAGAAAAGAGGTCAAAGGAATCTCGGTGTTACTGGACACTTTGACCTGCATCTCTCCTCTGTGTAATTAGAAAACTAATATCACCACTGGGTCATCTCCTCACTGCTGCAAAAACTAACTCAATTTATGAAACACACGGTTACTACAATTATGCTCAGGTCCTGAGATATGGAAGAGGGTACTACTTTCTTGAAAGCCCCAGCAACAGCACAGGACTTGGAAAACATGCTGGAAAATTGCCTTACTCAATGGATAACCCTCCCTCCTCTTCCTGTTCCATCTCCAGACTCTAGAAGGGGTTACTTCTGTCAAGAAATAAATCACTGTGCCCAGAGCACAGTGTACAGCATGTAAGTCCTGACAATATGCACTAAAAAGTGCAGAAGAAAGCACGGAGTAGCTGCTTACTCGATGCATGCCATGTAGCCTGCATCTCAGCATGGCATGAGTCCTGTGGTAGAAGCCACTATATGTAATTAAAGACTGTGTCCTAACACACATGAACATCAGGACAAATAAAGACTGTACAACAGCCCAAACATTCCTGTTTCCTAAATAGTAGGAATGTTGTTTTGACATCTTACTGTTTTTTGAGACACATATTCATACATATTTTAAGTGTGAATCAATACATACTGACTACATATACTTGGGAAATGCATTGCAAAGGTTGGAGAGAGGTGAGAGCATTACCTTTCATTTAATTTTTTTTCTGGACTGCAGCATGAGGTCAGCTAGATAAAGCAGCATTCAATATTGAAAACCAGTTAGTCAGGGAAACACTATGTTCCCTTCAGACTAATCGCATCAGACCACCCATCTATTTCCAATTCAGATTTGTTTTAAAAGCTTATCTGAAATCTACTTTTTACTTCTAGCATTCAGTTCTTTTTCCTAAATAACGCATTCAGAAGAAAAGCAAAAAAATATATATAATTCAGGGAAATGTTAAAAAGGGTACAGAATGCAAGAACTATCTGTTTTCGTTATCCATCAGTAATTTTCTGTCTTGCCACTTGTCAAATGACTCCACATTACTATTCTCTTCTATAAAGCAAAGATACTTACTGAATTTTAAAGGAAATTAGGAAAGGGACACGAAAGGGAAGAATTTGGCATAAGGAAGGGAGATTTAATAAACATTTTTTCTTACCCTGGATCTTTTTACTGCAGGCATTCAGGATTGGAATGGAACAATAATTCATTGCAACAAGACCGAAAAACACACGCCGAGCATTTAGGTAAGTCAGGTGGTCAATCTCTTTCAAAACTGCCATCTAAAGTGAATTAGAGTTTATTAAATCCTTCGTTCTTCACATGTTACCACCGCTTTATTGTGAAGGAATCTTCACCAAAACTTTCCTGAATTCGTTAGCCTGTCTGGACTTAAATGAAAGAAAAAGGAGCAACAAAAACCAAAAGCATGAAGTAACTTCTTTCAAATTCTCAATACACAATCAGAAGCGATCAAGCGTTCTCTAGCTGGGTCACTAAGCAATTTCCCAGCAATTTGCCTTTATATGGATTTTTTTTAAAGAAGTCTCAGTAAAACTTAACTTCCAAATACTGTGACACTATATACTAATTCTTAAAAATGCAGCAGAAATATAATTAGCACAGTTGATTTACTTTATAGGACTGCAATTACTATTTTGGACATGTGCAAGAGTGGTAAGCTTTCAGCACGATTCAACAGCATACTGAGTGGCATATCTTTAATACAAACACCCAGCTACTGATGTGAACAGAGGCACAGATGATGCTGCAGAACAGACTTCATTTACAAAAGCAGCAGTTAGACTGATATAAGTGACAGTAGAAATGATACTACAAAGTTTAGCTTTACTGGTTATTAAAATGCAGTATTCTTACTGCATGTCTATTAACGGGTAAATACAAAATGCATCTACAATATAAATTACACAGTATTTTGTCAGTTTTCCAGCCACAGTTTGGGCAAGGGAATCACAGAACAGCCTATTAGTGCTTCTATGAAATACCATCTGGCCAACCCAAAGAAAAGGTGAAGGCACTGCTAATTTACTGTCTCAACTCCTTTTGTACCATCTCCATTGCTTCCTGCCCCCTTTCACGCGGTGATATTCCCAGCTCCAAATTTAAGTTCATCTTGTAAATATAGCTGGACTATGCTTCATATAGCAAATGCAGTTAACTTTTGTATTATACATTCTCTTTGTGCATCTGGAAAGAACCACACACAGTTCATAAAACAATGCAAGAGCACAGGCTTTGTGGAGGTAAAAATGAGCCACCAGCCAAGTTCACCTCTAATTTCTTTTTCAGGAAGACTGGAGCATCTTTTCCCATGCATTTCATCAGGTTTTGCAGTATAAAGATGTCTCTGATACTTGGGATTCGCTGCTCTGCTAGTAATCTGATGAAGAAAGAAATGCAAGGCCTTGAGATGGTTTCCTTGTTTCAGCAGAAACTGGTATGTACCCCCATTCTCCCTCACTGATATAGTCCCAAGTTACAGCTGTTATTCTCTGCTCCTCTCCTGCCTACTTTTTTCAAGGCTGGCACAATTTTATGTGATGCAGCTGCAGCACAGATTTTTACACATACAGAAATAATTATATTGGTATAAATATATGGTTTCTTAATGTTTCCTGATATGTAAGTGTTGTCCCTGACACATTCTGAACACTAGGGTCACCTGCCCAGAATACAGGTGACTGCGCAGATGTGAGTGCTGTTAAGCCTCACGGTATTAACACTTTTCTGCGGAAAATATTGCACGTTTTTATCATAGAATCATCTAGATGGAGACAAGTTCTGAAACAGCCAGGAAACCTAGGAATGGACATTGGCAATGACCTGGAGCAAGTGAGAGAAAAAAAAAAGAACAAACTGTGCTGTGAGCTGCAGGAACACAAAGGGATATCATAGAACAGAGGAAACATGAGTATGTGATGAAGGAGTTTCTGTTTTTCCCCTGCTTTCCACCAACCTACAAGAACTGCGTTCCTGAGCTTAGAGGACAACCTGCTCTTTCTGTGTCACTAGCACATCCACCTTTTCAAAGCAGGACCTGACTTGGGACCAAAAGTACTGATCTATTTCAAGTTTTGTGACAGCCTCCATAAAAACAAGCTCATGGGAGTAAGCAGATTGGTTACCCACATACATCTCATCAGTCTAGAGAAAACCATTACAACCAGAGAAGTTATTCCCATAAAACACTAGACAGAAGGCTATGCTGTATAAAAAGATGAAGTCAAAACTTATCATCTTAATTTTTCCTTACTAAACTCAAAGGAAATAGTCCCTGGCTTTCAAACAGCATTTTTCATCATGTTAAATCAAAATAGTTAATGAATTAAGCTAGTCTTATTACCTCCTTTTTACACACAGGTAAAACAGAGGCATAGATATGCAAAGGGACTTGACCAACATCACAAAAAAAGTGGTGGCAATGCAGTCAGAATATGTATCAGCTGGAGACTGGTCTAGCTTCCTATGCCATCAGAAGCCTTTCTGCTTGAAACTGCAAAGACAATGCCAAAAATCACTGTCATGTACAGCTGTTATCTCATGTAATAATTTAAATCCTAAAACCAAAGAATGTCTTTTATGTGTAGATATTCCCTCCATGACTTACGTAAGACATAACATTCAAACAATATTTAAATAATAAGAACATGTGAAAAATGTATTTTTCTCACTGTAATCCAGCTTGAAGAGCGCTCACATTCTTGTCTTTATCCAGTCCTGCTAGAGTAGTTGCCAAAACCGAGATACACCGGTTATCAAGTTGATTGAGCTTTTCCTGTTAAAGAGTTTCACAATGTTAGATTACTTCAGACCAGTAAACATTTCAGAGAAGAAAACTGACCACCTGCTATCCTGCCTTCCCCCCAAGAAGTCAATTCCTAAGACTCCATTGTCCTACAAGGTCTCCCATCAGCCACATTTAGCTGATTTGAAAAGGGTAATGATTTTTCAATTAAATCTGTGTGAAATCAGCCAGTGGTTTCAAAAATGAAAGAAACGAGAATTACACACGGATTAACTAAGGGAGTCCAATTTCCAATGAAGATCAGATTAAACCAGGGATGTAACCCAAATCTCTCTGATGTTGGGCAGCCTCCCAGAACTAACCCTGACACTTCAGCCCAAATTTAGAAGAGATTTTCACACTCACCTGGCAAACCCTCAACAAAGTCTGGACTAGGAGAGTGTTCTGAGGAACACCGAGGTTCACCACAGCATGCAGACTGAACACCAGGTCAGCCCGCGTCATCCTTCTGGAGTCTCGCAGCAGGTGCTGACAAAGCTTGACAAAGGCTGGGTGCTCAAAGATCAGCTGCTTCTCGTAACGCTGCTGGTCTTCAGACAGGCTCTTGAGGAGTCTCCATACTGTAGTTAAACAGTTTGTGAAGTGCTTAACGGAAACAGCAGACTCTGAAGCCAGATCCAGCACATCGCTAGGACAGGTGCATTTCCGGAGACTACTAAAGAAATGTTCGTTATGATCCAGAACAGGCTTCGCCTTGAAGCCCCCAGAATCATCTTCCAAGTTTTTCAATTCCAAGGAGATCTGGGGAGCCTGCTCGCTCCCCAGAGCCTCTGTACTCTTCTCTGGTTGTATTTCATCACCTGTGCTAAAAACATCTGCCTTTTGAGATAGAAACCGAAGAGATGATCCATGTGGAGAGGGAAAAATATTTAGAAAAGATTTTCTGAAGTTCACATTTTCCGGGGGATCCTTGTGCCCGCCGACCCATGAAACGTGTTTTCTTGTGGTGGCTGAATACTTGGGAGTGAGTACAGGACCGCACCTACGCAAGCACCTGACCGTGTTCAACAAGTTACTTATCTTGTTATTCATTTTGGCCAGCGTCTCATGAGCGGATTTGACGCCACAACTCAAGCCAGGGGACCCGACGGAATTCCTCCTGCGGAAACCGGCCTGGAAAGAGAGCACAAAGTCATCTATCTGAAAGGGACGCCATAGCTCAGCGGGCAGACCTTAAACTGTAAACCTGCAGGGAAAACCTTCGGGACAACCCCCCTGGGAGCTGCTGCGCAGGGGGACTCGGAGGGCTCGGCCCCGCCCGCCCCAGGCACGCGGGCGGCCGTTACCCGGCGCGCGGCGCCGCCATGCCGCCCGGCTGCCCTCCGCCAGCCTCGCGAGAGGGGACGGCGCGCGCCGAGGGCCAAACGGCTGAGGCGGCGCGTGCAGCGCGTTGCCGCGCGACGGCCCCAAGCAAGCGGCCGTTGGAGGGCGGCGCGAGCATGGCCAAGCTGGTGCTGGCGGGTGAGGCGCCTGAGGGGGGCGCGGGGGGGCGTGTGGAAAAATTCCGAAAAGTTTTGGGTTGCTCGAGTTATCACCAGCCCGTGTCACCAAATATGACTTTGGCCGTGTTGTTGCTGCTTCCACAGGAAGGGCAAACTGCCCTCACTATGCCAAAGCGGAGCTCCTGGCTGACTACCTCCAGGCTAATTTGCCGGGCTTCAGGGTTCACAAGATCACCCAGCACCCTGACAGATGGGAGGTAAGGCGCTACAAAGCAAGGCGTGGTAGATAGCCCAGTCCTCCACCTGGCAAGGAGTGTGCTTGGCTGCAGTGTGTCTTACTTTTCTGCATTAGCGTCTTGGTGATGGAAGCGCTGCAGAAGCAGCTTTGGCTATGAACGCCAGCCTGAGGAAAAGTTTCAACGTTCTGACTGGCAGAATATGTACATTAAATGAGGGTCACACTGAAAATGTGTTTTGCTTGCAAGAAACTGAAGTTTATGTCTTAGTAAGTACACGACTGTTCAGCCCGCTTTTTTCTGTAAATTTTTTGCATGCTGTGATTGGGTATACTTTCACAGCCATTATTTGTCAAGAGGATTTCTGGCATTCAAAGGCTTTGAATTACAATGGAAGTATAAAATTAAATCTCACATATTGGTTTACAGTGTGAGCAGGCCTTTCTAATTACTTTGCTGTATGCCCAGTTGTTAATTTTACTTGAAGTTTGTTTTACTGTAGTCCATATAAAAATGAAAAAATTGCAGTATTACTTCATGAGACAGACAGTACTGTGCTTGATGTTACCGCTTATACTTTTGATTGACACCTCAGCCAGTTCAACAGTAAAATGAATAGCAATTAACCTCTTCAGCCTACTGACGCTTCTGCAGAGGTTACCTGCTTCTTACCTATTTAAGGAATCCTCAAATTTCTCGCTGCTTTGCAACATTTCTATGATCAGTGTCATTAAGACAATGGAGAAGAATTACAGAGTTAAAACCAAGCAGAAGTTAGTAGGACATTTTTGCTCTTTTGCTGAAATGTTGCAGTATATCATCATGAATTGCTTTGTGTCAATCTGCCGATTTTTGCACACTGGTATGTGGGTAAGTTGTGAGACACTTTGTAATCATGTATTGAGAGGAAATTTAACTGTTATCATAAGTGAACAAGTATTAAAACTTTTTTTATTTTTATTTTTTTTTATTTTTTTTGGGGGGGGGGGGGGTGTTTACATTAGCAGTGGCTCCATGACATTTGTGAAAGGAATGGATGGGAACACAGACGATCTCCGATCATTTGGAGAGAACTGTTGGACCGTGGAGGGAAGGCTCTGCTTCTGGGAGGAGTTAATGATTTTCTGGAATATGCTCAGGTAATGAGCTGCTTTTTATACTGTAAACCCATATTTTATATTTTCTTACAATGTTGTTCTTTATTCCTCCTTCAAATGTAAAATAAAGCTATCCTAATGTTACCTTGCTGTTTCTGAGCTGTCATTTGATTAGAGATCACCTTTTTTTTTTGTTCTTAGCACTATTATGGCATCACCTCAATGATGTTGAGTGCGGAAATGTTCGACATTGCTGAGGAGAACCTACAGGCACACATGGAAACTGAAAAAGAGGAGGAAGAGATTAGAAATCTTACCAACCCTTTGCAAATCTGGATCACCAGGTGAAAGTAAAAAGACTCTCTATGAAGTTTCACTCAGTTTCAGAAGAATGCATTTTTTCTCATCACATATGAGGTGTAACTGTCTGAGGTTATACATGAATCCATGTAATTTGCTGATTTGAATTAGCTTCTGCACCCCTCACTATAGCATTCAGCATATGAATTGAAAAGTATTTCTATTTTCCTTACATTTTGTTCCAATTTAAGTGAGGGATGTGAACAGGTGTCAATGAGCTCACCAGATCACCTTGGAGGGAAAAGCAAGTATTTACAAAATTTTGTAATGCAGGTATCTTAACATTAAATATATTTGGAAATATTTAAATAAATAATCAATTCCTAGCAGGTATAGCTGTAGAAAATTATGTATTTCTCTTAATCCTAACAAAATACCTAAAACAAAAAATTGTGGTTCTCTAAGACACTGGATTTTAAATGACAGTATAACCTGAAATGAATAGGATGGAAAAACCTTCAAATGAAAGGATGCCCCAACTGTTTTTATTTTTTAACATGTTAAAATCAGAGAAAGAGCAATAAAAGATCCAAGCTAATGGTCTATTTAAATATAATCAAATGTAAAGTTAAGATCTTTGTGTTTATTTATGTAATACTTTGAAATGAGCAGTGTACAGTGCTTAACTATGATTTTTCCATACCCTTCTTTTATTAGCGCATCAGCTCCTATATGCTATCAGCTGATACCTCTGTTGGTGACTGGAGAAGTGTTTGGGATGACCACAGAGATCAGTATTCATTTGCTTGACATTGATGAGTTTAAGAATGTTCTTTGCGGTATTGTAATGGAAGTAGAAGACATGGCATTCCCACTCCTCCGTGGTATTTCAGAGCACACTGAAATAGATAAGGCTTTTCTTCAAGCTGATGTTATCATTGTTCTTGATGATATCCTCTTAAAACGTGAAGTCCAGTCCCTTGAGAACTACATCAGAGAAATGAGTGAGATCTGCCATGTGTATGCTCCCCTGATTGAGAAGAATGCAAAGAAAGGGGTCAGAATAATTTCAGCGGGAAAAACCTTTGTAAACCTTAAGGCGATGATGATTATCACATACGGCCCATCCATTAATCCTGAAAATGTCATTGCTGTTGCAACGTCCTGGGAAACCGCAGCTAAAGCCATGCTGGCCAGGAAGCTGAATATGAATGTAGCAGGTGAATGTTTTAGTGTTCTGGTAGCGTTTGGGGATTTCAGTGGATGAACTTCTTTCTTTGAGAGCACATATTTCATAGAACAACTGGTAGGCTGAGTTGCCTATCAGCAGATTATTTGTGAAATTCCTGTTGCACGAATGTGTTTTTTTTTTTCTTTTCAGATTGCCTTTAAGCAATCAGTATTTGCATGTACAGGACTTTAAATGAAACATTGCTGTATGTTTGTGATATGATTTGTTTTATAACAGCTAAATATTAGGTTTTCGTCTAATACATGTAATAACATTATATTAATTAAAGTTCCTTTTATAGCTTTTGGTGAGGTTTCATGTAATGTTATGGAGAACATTGATGCATTTTTCAGATGAAAACATATCTGCTATCAAGGCAGGATACTGAATTGAAGAATAATTAATGTTCAAAGGGACTTCCAGAGGTCATCTAGTCCAACCAATATTGTGAGAGTGTTTGTCTTTCTTTTAATTAATTTATGTATTTTTGTCTGTTGCAGGAGTTAAAGATGTGATTGTCTGGGGCAATATTACTGGCTGTAACTACATTGATTTGTCACATACAAAACTTTACAGATGCGACAGTGCTGTTTGGGGCCCAGCTAATTTTTCACGTCTTTTGATGAATTTGATTTATGATAGGTACTGTACAAATTTGTTTTTTAAAGTAAAATTAAATAACATTTTAAAATTTGTGTTTATCTGAACTGTTTAATGAACATCAGGAAAGATTTTTGTTTACTGTTTAGCACTGTACGTAAAGAAAAACCCAGGCTGAAGTGCTGAGTCTGCAAAAGAAATTGAGTAGTTCCTAGTGCTGTATAGTCCTGACTCCCCTGCCAACTTTGTTTATATTTTCCTATGTATTACGTGTGTATCATATCATGAGCAGGCTTTAAGAAGTAAAGAAAAGCCAGATAGTGACTTAGATATCTAATGTGCATGAGAAAACTTTGAAATAACACTAAACACGTATCTGCTTCTTGAAGTACCTTAATTACATTGAACATATCGCCTGAGGGAACTAATATTGACAATTTCCCAAAAAAGGACTTGTTAACACGTGTTAGAAGGATACATGGCATCTAGATAGCTTCTAGTGGAAAGAGAAGTATCAGAGAAAAGATGTTTGGAGTGAGTGGGCAGCAGAGGTGACGTACTCAGGCCTGGCTGCATGGAGCTCCCACTCTGGTATAAACCTTCCAGCATCTACTGGGTAGCTGACATTTCTATGCCATACTTGCACAGTGCCTAGCAAAGGGGAATTGCAGTTCATGGCTGGGTCCTTACATAAGAGGTAACAAATGTAAACAGTAATAATTACAGAGTTTTGACTTGACTAAGTGATATTTCATAGACAAGCAATGCTTGCTGTCATTTCTTGAGCCACTTTTTGCCTGTATTTTCTGTCTTTAAGTGCCTTGCCTCCAGCAAAGTTTGAATAAGTTTTAACTATTCTCTTCATTTTAGTTCTTTTATCCTCTAGAAAATTACTCTTTATTATAGTTAGTAGTTTTTCCTTCTTTTTTCCTTATTTTGTTGGCAGAAAATGGATCCATTCAGAATTTCTGTCTGCACAGAGTTCATTGAGTTCCCGCGTCTGTTATTGTGCAGGAATGTTACCCGCTCATGCAGTAGCTACTGTACTAAGATACTGGTTTCATGGTTCTCCTCCTGGGGAGATTGTTTCTGTGGGAATACTTAGTGAAGGTAAACCTATTTTTGCTTCACGTATTTTCTAATAGCTTCCTTAGAGCTTTCCCCAGTAGGTATAATGGGATTTTTTAAAATCAAAAATTTCAAATTAGTAAACAATTGTAAATCAGATCATAATATAATAATAGGATGAGAGTTTGTTTCAGCATAAGAGCCTCCATATCTAAGCAGTTAGGCTATCCCAAGCTTGTGATTTGATATTCACTGCTTAAAAGCATCTCTTAGGTTAATACTGTCTTGTTGCAGTTTGTCTCTTAGATTTTTGCTTTAAATGCTTTTCTTACATATATGTTTTGCACATGGAATCTTTATAATTCTTAGGGCCTAACCTATACAAGCAGGTTCTTATGTAGATAGGTGGACCAATAAATGAAAATTTTCACAGCAGTCATGTAAATGTTACATGAAATAAAAGATTTAATTTTCCACTTCTGAAGATGTAAAACTGTCATGTGTAGATCAAACTAAAATTCAAAGTTACAGTAAAAGGGGAGCCTGTTGGTGCTTGAATTGTGCTCTGAAAAAAAACAGTCTCTATGTTAAGATCTTGCACAGCTGCACACTTCTGCATATTTGTAAGGCTTCATCTCAACACTGGTGAGAATGTGTTTATAATCAGAAACAGTATGTTTGAGTAATATTTCCTTCTTCTTCAGGTCAATTTTGCATTCCTGAAGGAATTGTCTTTTCTATGCCAGTGAGGTTCCAGAATGGTAGCTGGGAAGTCATGACAGAATTAGAAATTAATGAAACTACACAGGAAGCTCTGGAACGCTTATCCCATGATTTGATACAGGTGATGATTTCTCGCATCTGATAGTATGCCCGTTCTGCCACCTATGGGTACACTGCAATGTAACTTTGAATACTGAGACCCTTACTACAAATGTTAGGCATGTTCAAGCTGTACATGTGTTTATACACGTGTAAAACTGGGTGGGTATTGTGAAATAATGTAGTATTTATATATGGAAATGAACAGACTATTGTTCTGTTGCACAAAAAGGAGATGATAAAAAATGTTTACATATGGAGATTTAGAATTTGCACTCTCAAGTTCTACAGGCTTTGTGCAAACTGAAATATTAACTTTAATTTAATGTTTCTCTATTCTGTCCGGCTGATCTTGATTTTGCATATATTGTATTCAGAGTTTTTCTATGCCAGGAAATGTATCTTTTGGGATCCTTATGGCTGTGACTCTGCAAGAATGAAGGCCAGGTTTTATTATAATAAGGGATTTTTTCAGAAAATGCAAAATCAGCAAGCAATAATTGCACCAAGAGTTTCTTGTCCCATAGTGAAACAGAAATAATTTATTTTGTCTAAATATTATAAAACTATGTGGACTAGTCCCAGATTCCACATCCTGGCATCATTAAAGTATTTGTGATCTTCAGTCACAGTAGTAACATATAAGGATTATTTTCAGTTGAACATATTTTAAGATTATGTGAGAAATTTCAGTGACTAACAAGAATGGGTGGCATTGAAATTATTATTATTATTTTTATATTCAGGAAAAGCTCGTTGCACTAAAGAAAATAAAGGAAATGCATCCATACAGACGTGATAAAATCACTACTAAAAAAGAATTGTGTCAAGGTGAGTTTTTTCCCATAAAAGATAACACCAAGTTTTAAGTGAGAATTTAAGTAATGAATTCTAATTTGATGTCCCTGTCCATTAAAAAGAATATAAAATCCTTCAGGGAGGAACATGAATAACAAGTGCTTGTCAGATATATCCTGACCCATGCCATAGAAAGGGGAAATCTGCATGATAGAAGCCTTATTTTGATAAGTTTCTTTTGTGTCATTCACAGATTATGAATATAAAAATTAAGCATAAATAATACATTTAGCATTAAAATAAAAGATTTTGCCAATGTAAAGTACACATGACACATTTTATCTTAGATGATAATTATATATAAAATCTTTTTAAAACAAGTAACTATTATTAGAAAAGAACTTTCACCAGATACACTACTACAAGTTTTTGAAACTATTCTTTACTCTTCTTTACTCTCTGGAAATAGAATTGAATTTCTAACAGTGGAAAAAATACTGTAAATTGGAAAAAATACTGTAAATAGGAAAAGACCACTGACACAGTAAGATTTTTCCTGATAAATGCAGAATTTAATTATTTCAGTAGTTATGATCTTGATTAACTCAGTCAGTAGATTCTCACCTAGATATTAAGTGTCCTTCTCTAGACTCTCTAATAGCGTGGCACTCCTTTTCTAGAGCTGCCCCATTCTTCTTGTGGCTGCTTTAAATGCTAAGCAGAGAGCCATTCCTCTGCTAGCAGCTACTTGCTTAGCTGTGACCTACTCTTGTGACATCGGTATCAAATGCCATACTATTCAAGTATTACCTAAGTGCCTGGCTTATCTCCTTGCAGGTGTAACTATTTTAGGAGGTTAGCTAAAATCTGTACAGTTTTTGATTTTTATTTTTTTTACAGGGATGGAAACCTTTCCTGCTGGCTCGGTTTAGCCAGAGATGTCTTCAGGAGAAAATGGTGAAAATTCACATGCTAATACAAAGAAATGCTAATAAACATTGTAATCACTTTTATATTGCCTTCTTCATCCAAAACCTGGAAGTCTGTAGGCAGAAAAATATCTCAAAAACAGTGTAAATATAACAGTTTTAATCTGGTGACTAAAGCAAAACTTCTGACTTATTAATGAGTCTAGAATCTCATTCATGACAAACAGCTTACTTCAAACAAAATCTTTCAAAAACATCTTTTAAAGTCTGAAAAGTCCATACTATGACAATTTTGATCAAAGTTGTCACACACAGTAATAGTTTCATAAATTCAACAAATTGAATTTAATTTTAAAACTACCTCTTTTGGTAGTTGCAAATGTAATGAAAAACAGTTTGTGTGTGAGAATGTATATTCTCAGGAAAGATTGGTTTTTAACACAACAGTTTAACTGAATGCATCTTCATGACAAGATCATTTTTGTCTACATGATTCTATTTCATTAGTTTTGTAGGGACTGCTCTTATGTTTTAAGTTTGTTGCAATCAAATTGCATTAGATATGCAATTAATTAGTCCTTGGCTAAACAGGGTTGTTGAGGATCTACTTTCATTTGCATGTCTTCAGTGTCTTAAAAGATGGAGACTGTGTTAAATGAAATATCATTGTGCCTGCTAATTTTTTATCAGATACAAATGTTTAAAGCACAATAAAAAGTTTAATGTTCTTTGAATCTGATATATGCAATTGAATATTATTGAATATTGAAAACTGAATTTTGAAAAATCATTATTTCTGTTCATGCGGAGGTTCAAACTCTTAGCAGGGATAGACTTCATTTCACTTGAGGAAAGCAAGAGGAGTTTATTTGTTCTTTATCAGTTGATATGGACAGAATGAAGAAGGATGCTATCAGTAACTTTTATAAACCACACCTGGTTTGTTTCATGGCTTATTGTTCTCCAAGACAAGAGAGGAAACGTTAGCTTCTCTAAAACATATTTGAATTTATTTATTTATTTTTCTGTGTGGAATATGATTTGGTAGTCCTTTTAATATTTGATTTCTTTTATTCTACCTGTGGAAATACTAGTTCAACCGCCTGGGTATTTCAAGCACCAACACTGCACGGCTGTTAATGAGAAATACATTACAGAAACAGTTCATGTCTAAGGAGGCTTACTGGACTTCTGAGTCACTACTTGAGACCACACAAATTTCATCTCAGAGGTTTGAAGGAGAAAGACAAAACAAATTGTCTTGGATGTCTCTTATATCCTAAATTATTCTAATGAGGTGTGCCTAGTGGCCTGGAAAAAAAGGGAATTGGGATCTTCCCTCAGGGAAGCATAACAGAATGGGAACTGAAGTTTTTTCTCTTTTGCCTAAGAGAGAAAGAATGAATGAAAATAACGGGAAATCTAAAATATGGTAATATATTCAAAGTTGGTTACATAGTGATAGACTTATTGAAAACACACGATTGTCAATACATGACTAAGTAATTTCTGGTACATGTTTTCTTTGAAGTTCCTGAGTAATGATGCATATGCAGGATATGCTTAGTGTTGATTAATTCTACATTGAAAAATGAATGAAAAAGGGCCTTAAGATAAATGGATATATCTTTAAGAAGTTATATATATATATATATATATATATATATGTTCTTCATATTTTGACCTACTGAAGAGTATGTAAGCTTTTTGGTTGGTCAGAACAATCCTTATTCTAGGACATTATTGCTAGAGCTTACTATTTCTTCTCTTTGTGTTGTTGCAACAACTGCTATAGCACACTGCTTTCTGCATTAGTGTGCCAGCTTCCACCTCCTTTTCAGTCTCTATAGCAACACTGTTTCTCAGCAACTGGGAGACGCTTAGTAAAGACCCCCCAATTTAGAAATATTGCACTCTAATGATAAGAAAAATTGCCTTTGAAACAAAGATCAAAGAAGTTTTATCTTTAATAATTCAAGATATTTATTACTAATTAATTAGCATTCTCTGTTTTGACTGCTTAGACAATTACCTGATACTTTGATCCAGGCTGTTGCCAGGCATTTGATGTGAACAACATTTATTTAAAAGCAAAACCTTTAGAACTGTGTCTTGAAGTCAACTTTTAAGTGCTATAAAGCTACTGGACTTTCTGGTGGTGGTCTCTGACTTCTGGGCCCTTAGAAAGTAGCTGAGATAAAGGTAAGCACCATTACTGTGTTTAAGTGGAGACACGACTATTTCAGCCTTTGAACACAATATAGGATGTTTTCACCCTTCTCAGGAAACAAATGTAACTCTAGTTTATTTTATGCATATTTCCAATGTTGATCATACGTTGTCTGATTTCGAAAGAAAGCTTCTCTGATCAAGTCAATTGGTCTGTTGAGTTTTCTGTCTTACTTCATCTGTTTTGTATTTCTCTGTATTTAATTTAACTACGTAGTATGTTTAAAAATGCATTTTATTTCCTAAGGTACATATTCTGAGGACCTGTATAGAGAGACAAAATATAGCTAAGTAATCAAAGCATGTTACTTTTATTGCACATTCCAAGAGGATTTTAAGAGTAAGACTATTCTTGTTCTGAACTTAACAATAGTTGTGTTAATAGGATCAGAGTTTATAATTGTATAATTTCTTTCCTGTACATTTGGAATTAATTTTATAATTCTTTTTTGTTTTGTGGAAGTGCTCTTAAATATTAATAAAGGGTAAAAGTAGACTAAATACAGCACCCTGGCTGAAATAGTGTATCAGTGAGTATTGTTAGTTCAGATGTATTTTGGTAGACAGATGTTCTTTTATGTTCATATTGCATTCATTATAAAGTAGATATGCTAATGGTGGAGTAGATCCAGCTGATTTCATCTAAACATTGCTATTGCAGTCAAGATCTGGACTCTTCCTAGAGTTTTCTATATAAAAATATAGATCGTATATATGCTTAAGAATGCCTTTCATAATTTTTTACAGGAAGGGTTCATGGGTATAAAACATCCGATGTTGTGATGTTGCACAATGACAACCAGTTCAGTAAAATATATAAAGTTTAACTTTGAGATCCTGAATACTGGAGTACCAATATGTTTATCCATATGGCTAATTGAAAGGGTAGACATTGTCTTGTACTGGATAGAGAGCTTGTCATCTTACAGTATCAAGTATTAATAGATTACACATGCTGTGTAACTCAGTGAAGTCAGTGGATCTACTCTTATTAGAGTGAGCAAATTGAATTCTTATATAAGTAAGTTTAGAATGTGTATTTTTACTTTCACGTTCTTGCTTTATTTTATGTGCCTTTGGTAAAGAGACGAAAGGAGGAAGAGGCAAGTGGTATATTTGTAAGTCTGTCTTTTAGCAAATATGCAGAGTTTAGATTGCTACATGTGGCTTTCACTGAACACTTATGTTTAATTCTTCATTTAGGATCTTCTGATTTCTCTACACAGATTTTTCTGTCAACCTGTGCAAAAGCATATACTGTTGCCCCCATTTTAGGAGTAATTATATAAGCAAAATTTCACACCTAGATAAATGTTGGGCAGAACTGCAATCTTGTAGAACTCAAGGTTGAATCCAAGCTTTAAACCTTAGTAAGGAAGAAAACAGGATAGTGAAAAAGAAACATAGTGGTATTTCTTTCAAAGAGGGACTTAATAAAGATGGTGGCATTATAGTCTATAATGAAGAAATAATAAAAAGCAAATTTATTTTTGCTTTAATTTTTTGTTTGTTTTTGGTTTTGTTTTAAATATTTATAAGTTATTTAGGGACTGAAAGACAAAGTTGCGGCTTTCACCAATTAAGATGGTGAGCAACACCTTTATGAGAGATCCAAGAATTATAGATGACTGAATATTTATCTTAGATAATTGTCTAGTATTCTGTAATGTTTATGACAAATGATCAATGATTCTCACTTGGTAAAATGAAGTGAAAGTTCAGGTAAGTATAGATTTAATACCAAAATAGATAGTTTCAGACAGTTTCCAATTATTTAATTTTTGTTTATTCTATCAAATTTCCTTTTCTTCTACTATAAGCCATTTTTTTGAGTCTCATGTAAAGTAAATCTGTTATACCTAGTGTTTTTCAACTGTAATATTAGCTGACAGTTACTATACTGAATTTGTATGTATATTTTTATGTTTAAAAATATAATGTAGCCTAGAGCATTAATGACGTAAGTCCTGAGGGAAGAATTTGTTTCTGTTGTTATCAGTGACACAATTACTTTTGTTTTCAGAGGTGCATAAAGAAGTAGTTCATGGTTATGCTTCCTTTATTACTTCCTTCTCAGAAAGAAATGATACCTGCTCAGTTTAACCCTTCACATTTGAAAATTTTAGAAAATAGACTTGTAAGCAATTGTAATCAATGGATCTTGGGAACAATCTGGTGTAAAGCTATGCTCTATCTATCCTGAAATTATACACTATGGACTGTGTAGTAATCCTTTATGTAAACACTGGATTCCTGGGTAGTGAAAGATCTCATTTGCTGTACTTGAAACCTGAAACTTGGGGGACAGTTTTCCCTTTCATACAATTTTGCAGGTACTGGAGTTACCCTTGCTTTATCCTGAGCAGTTATCATGCAATTTTCTGGAGTTTCTCCGCACCTGACACCAAAGCTATTATGTTGTTTTATGTAATTCTGTTTAATTTCATCTCTGAAATTCATCCCATAAATTGTTCAGATTAAAAGGTTTGATTTGAGTGGTTTGATATGTCTCTGTCTAGATAATGTGGTTTTACACTTTGATTTGTTTCATTATAGAACGCCTAACACCATCTGTCCATTTCAAATGGATCCAGATTTGCAGGGTAAGGATTTTTCTCTCCTCTTCCCCCCCCCCAGCTTTTCTCAAGAGATATTTCTGTGTCTGTTTGGACAGAAACTAATGAATTGTAAAGAAGTCATAGCACTTCTGGAACCTCTGTGCTATAATGTATAAATGACATACACAGCTGTGTTGCATGTGGCTTTGGATCTGTACTGTCACCTTCCATAGCCGTTACCACCTTGACTCATGAAATGGTCAAGCACACGAAGTTCATGATTCCAAATTTATATATATATATATATTTTCACATGTTCTAGAGTAGGTGTGAAGGATAGCTATACATTCCTTTTAAGTGTAAAATCTTGGGTGATACTTCATCTGCTATATAATAGGTAGTGCAAAATGCAGAATAGGTAACTAGCTGGAAATGCCAGGGAACAGGGAACAGTGCACTCTTTTCTATACGTGTAGGAATTATTTTGTAATCTTTTCAACAAAGGGCATTTATGAGTCTTGAGGTAAAATTTGACTCACTGCAGAACCAGTTGCATGCTAATTTTCTGTCCAAGGGGGAAGTTCCATCCCTATGAGAAACGAAAGTGTTTAGTTGTTCTGTGCTGCCAAAAAGCCTCACATAAATAATAATCCTAAAATATTTTGATTTAATTTGAGCTTTTTTTTTCTTTGTCTGATGTTTACTTATGTGCTCTTGCAAGGTAATTCTGGAACTATTGCTTGACTGGCACAAAATGCCTTACTTTGAGGCCACATATCATCTATAAGGATGAGCTTGAATCACAGATGTAGTAAAAACAAGAGAATAGCAGATGGCTATTAAAACAGACTCCCTCCATGTAGAAAGTCATCTTGCACATGGAAGGTGTTCAAGTTGGATCATGTGCATATTTCTAACATTTGAATTCCTTCTTAGGGAAGGAAAATAAGCATTTGGGACTTAATCCACAGCCTACGGAAAACTGTGGGAGTCAGTCTGTTCCTTTCAAAAAAGCTTTGGATCAAGTTACTAAAGAAAGAGAACTGATACTGCAAGGAAGTAAAAAATCATTTTTCACATTGTATGACCTGCTATACTACATCTCCAAATAATATTACGAAACATAATGTGACGAGAGCAGGAGTAGACAGATGGTATGGCTGATAGAGCTTATTTCTATATCGTAAGCAGCATCTGGGAAACAGCAGAGCTCATAATTTGCTGGCTATTAACATTAGTCTGGCACATTTGGGGAGAACCATTGCACACAGATTGGACCACTTCCAGACTAAACAGGTAGAGAGTTTTGTAAATTATTTCTACTCAATTGTGCATATTTGTTGTTTATCTTTGATCTTTATCAACTGTGAGTAACTCTTCCTCCCTGAACTACAGCAAGAAAGCCTCTGAGGGTACAAGGAAAACTACTAAGTCCCTTTGTAGTTACTAAAGCTAGTGTGATCAAGCCTTTTTTCTTCTGTCATAAAGTTCTGAGTATGTGTGTAAAGTAGCAGTTATAGGTTAAGTTCTGAAGCCCTTACTTCCCACTCAGAAAAATATGCTTTATTGATGTGAAAGGAATGAGCTGAAGTCATTGAAGAGCATAGGATTTAGTCAAGCAGCTTGAGTAGAATTACTAAGCAGAGATGTCAAAAGCCAGTTGCTCTGGTAAATTGCGTATCTTCTGAGAGAGTCCCAGATGTTGATCTTGACAGAAAATTTGTTTAAGGCTTGAAACAATATGCATCCCAAACAATAACCCTGCTGTGCAGACTGACAAACTGTTCCTTGTAGAAAAGCATCTCTACTCTGATCAAGAAGATGTTTTGCCTAGAAATATTATTTCAGTATGATCTTGGCTAAAAGTATGCATAGTGCATATCCTTTTTTCAGGTCCATGAGTAGACTTGATTCCTGAAGAAGCAGATGTGCTTTCCGCGCTAAATATTATTTTTCTGACTCATTGTGTCACTGATCATAAGACCATTTCCCCACAAAGCTGTTGGGGAAAAAAAAAAAAAGGCATTTTCATTTGTATCAAAATTTAACAGAATTCTTCTTCAAAGCGTTGTGGGTTTTGATTAAGTTCAAATTTGATTATGTCAATTTTCCTTCTTTTTCCCTTTTTCCCATGAACCACTCTATTGTAATGTGTGTTTTCTTTCACAGAGGCTTTCAATGATGTTCAGAATTCCATCTACAGAACAGCTCTGAAACTACGCGCAATACAAAGTCTGTGCCAGTGTTAGTAGATGAAGAGGATCTCATACTTTAACAGGGAGAAGAATCTGTAAACGTTCTGTGTTGCTGTTACCATGAGTTATTATGCTACTTTGCTCTGTCATTTTCCACGTGAGAAACTCAGAGTGCATTATAAATACCTAAGAGCTAAATAGTAGTTCATATACAACTCAATTTTTACCCACTTTTGAAAGTCAGTGGAAATATGTTGTTAAAATTCTAAAGGCATTGGAGAACTGAGTTATTGTTACTATCTATAACATTGGTTTATAGACATCACTGGCAATTATGAATCTTTATCTGTTTATTATTATACTTGTTAAATGATTTATTATATATATATTCTTATATACATATATATATTCTTATATATATATAATATATATATATTCTTACAGGATTTATTGGAAATAATGGATCATGAAAATGCATTGACAGGCACTAAAGTATTAATGAGAATTATTATACCATACCATTATAAGTATTATAATGGGTATACTATAATATAATATTGCAAGTATTAATGAGTAACATTATAAGTATTAATGTGAACAGACTAAAAAAAAAAAAAAAAACCTGCCTAGCACTCATTACCCTTGGGTTTGAAGTGAGAATTCTGTGCAAGACAAGAGCTATGGAACACAGCCCCGGGCACCTAGCTTGTTTTTGAAATTACTGGATATAAATTCTATATTGAGCATGAAAGTATTGAATTTTCCACTGGAAACAGTCTGTTGATGAAAACTCCCAGTCATTGCCAGTGAGGTGTTTAGGATAGCATGGGAAAGATGAAAGATTTGTTGGCCCTGGTCATACTTATTAGTGTTTGGAGATGTTCCACTATGAATGTATTTAGTCTGATTTCAGCCCTGATATGGTAAATCTGCCTGGTGCTGTGTGTCACAGCATGGAAGTTCTAGCTCAGACAGACAGTAGTTTTCATTAGCTCTGTTGCTTAGTCCTTTGTGTTTCCTCTAAGTATTCATAGCAACTACCCCAGTTACTCTCTTGACCACTGCTGACCAGAACTGCACTCAAATTTCCAGATGGAGCTTTGCCAGTGTTTTCCACTGATACTTTCTCATCTGCACTGGAAAGACCATTAGTGATATATTCTAGGTTCTTCTCTCCTTCTTCAGCAGCCTTATGTGAAAAGTGATGAGAAATGAATACATGCATAAATTCCAATCTTTTTCTTCCAATGTTAATTCTAATTAATCATGACTCTGTTGTACTGCATGTGACTGTTAAGTCATAGCTCTTTCTTCTCACTGGTTATTAGTTATGGCTAATAGTTATTAGTATTTCACATACTGTTTTAGATTTCATTTTCCAGACTTGTCTTAACGCTTTTAATTGGGGAAGAAAAAAATGTTCAGCTTCTATTCAAGAGGAAGCAAGGATCCTCATTTGTTTTTCCCTTTGTTTTCCCACAGTGGATTTGATTGATGTTTCTCTGATTCAGCACATCTTATCAAGTGAACGGAGCCAGAGGGAAAAGCAGATTTCTCTGAAAGTGCAGCAGCTCTCTGGAATGCTGAAGGATTTGTTCCAAATGGCAAGATTAGAAAAACCAGGCCAGGTAGATCCAAGAGCTGCCAAATTCACATTGAGCCTACTAAAAGCCATGTATGACAGGTGAGAGGAAGCACAAATATGAATCCATCATAAAGTACTGCTAGATTATTATTATTTTTTTTTTAGTCACGTATATAGGATAGAAAAAGCATCTTACATTTTTCTTTTAAGTGTGTTTTCTCTGTGGAGTGCTGTTCTCCACTGTTAACAATGGTAAGTCTTTCAAGGCAAGAGTATATAGGGGCCTTTCCATGTCTGTGTGGTTGTTTACTTATATGCTTATTAAAGTACAATAAGGTATACAATCAAAAACTTTTATAAGTTTCGAGAGTAGCTGTCACAGATACATTTTTACAAAATTTCATTAAACAGCAATGCCTAGTGAATATTCTGTGTGTATTCCCTTTCTCTTCAGGAAATGTTTAGTCTTACATAGCTTTAATCTTGGATTTTCTTTTAGGAAAGTTCTGGAAAAACTAAATGTATAATTGAAAACCTAGAAACTTTTGACCAACAATTTCCCAGATAGATCATACTTTGGAAGCTATGTTACAGCTTTTTGCAATTTGCTCTTTGGAAGACAATTTTATGTAACAATATTTTAAAGTAACACTGCTTTGCAAAAATGATATATTTACATATAGAATACCAAGATTTTCTGATTTATGGTTTCTAATTAATATGTTTTGTCTTCACATAAAGAAGCTTTTTTCATTTGGTGCCTATGCTGCAAACTTGGGTTCTAAATTAAGGTATACTCTTTATGACTTGCATTATTTAATGGTCAAATGAAGGTCCTTCTTCTGAATATATCCTTTTGATTAAATCAAGTTGGAATGAAATTAAAGGAAATCAACCTAAGAGTTGCTCAGGGCAGGTCTGTGGCCACAGTGAAGTTGCCTGATGATATAGTAGAAAAAACACATTGTAGTCCTACTTTTTCTTTCATATTTGGGAAGGCTTTCCACAAGTGAAGAGTAGGATTTTTTTATATATATATTTTTTTTTCTTTAAGGAAAGTATTGTAAAAGTAAATTTGTATCTTAAGTGGAATGTGAGGTCGTTTAAGGAGATACTGTCTTTCTGTTTTATAATTGGTATCTTGAACAGTTAATATTGTAGTCATATTCAATGACAATGGGTCATAGACATAAAGTATCACTAAAATGCTACATCAGTTCTATGCATACAAAAGGATATGAGATTTGAAGTTGTCTTCCAATGTAGCAATATTTTTTCTTAAGAGATTTCAGTTTTTACATTATTGGTGAATATAGTGTAATTTATTTTATTTTCCTAGATCTGGAACGGGTTATATCAAAACTAGATCTGTTGCAGCTGCCTTGATTGCTCTTTCAGGAGACACTCTACTTGCTAAATACAGAGGTGGGAAGTGTACAGTTCTATGCACTGCCTAAAATAACCAAATGTTGAGGAAACCCTACACTGAATTTTTTAACTTTAAAGGAGAATATAGTTCTGCCATGTAAAAAGTACATTATGTCATCTGTTTTGTTGTATGGCTCATGTGGAAGAATACTTTTTCATTTATGTTCATATTCATCTTTGCATAAGCAGTCCCAGAAAAAAAGACATAATACAGCTTAAGATTGCAGAGCTCAAAAATGAAGGCTAAGTTCTTTTTGCCTAGCAAAAACGAACAGAAACACCCTAGTTTTAAATTTCACTAGAGCAGAAAACATATTTTTATATTAGATCCTGGAATTTGTTTAGAGTCCTTTTAACACTAGACAAAAAATGCTTAAAGAGCTAAACATAACAGATGAAAGCGGCCCAGTGCAATGGGCAGCACAAAGATTTCTGCCTGAGTTAAATGCTCAGAACAGAGAACAAATGGACCACAAGTGGCATATTGGCCTCATATTCTCCCATTGCACATTATATATTTCCTTTCAAATTACCTGGAATTGACAATTCACAATTTAAATAGGGCATATCTCGTGTAAACTTGTTTAAATGTATTTCTTACAGCCATGGAAATGAGTTCAGTGTTTCCTTCATCCTTACCAGTCTTAACTGTCATGGATAAGGGATCTCCATAATTTCCTTTCTTTCCTCCCCTTTCCCCTGCCAGTAGGGGAAAGTGTTGTTACAGCAGTCACTGAGACCCTGTGACAAATAAATAACATTTTTGAGAGGGTTACTTGGTAGTTCACAATTATCATGCAGGTAGCTTGAGAATGAGTAGCTAGAAGACTCTTCAGGCTCTGCTAGGATTCTAGTTTCTTTCCTCTGGTTATTCTCAGGTTTTTTTTTTTGCATTTTATGCTGTTCCTGATGGGAAGGCCTTGACTACCCATAGTGCCCTGAGAAGTCTGCTAACAGACTTAAATCACGTAATGCCACTGCAGTGCTGTTAGAAAACAGATCTTGTAGGGGGGTTCTAATCCAGGAGAAAAACACACATGGGTGATGTGTTTTACGTTTGATAACATTATGGGACTGAAGTCAGTAGGGTACTGTGTGGATGTAGGGATCTGCTATGCAGAGTAGGTAAAAGAATAAAACCCTGTAGCTCTTCTTAGTCTGAATAATGTCTGGCATCAGTATGTCTGGCATCAGTATGTCTATATGTTCATTTTGCCTGAGCTTAAAGGTCCTGGGAACAGCTGCATGCAGCTGTTGCTAACGAACTTCTAACTTAGATGTCTACTCAGTAGAATAGCTTGCAGTTGCACAATAATGCCTCAGCATACACGTGTTTTCAGCTGAACTGGTGCTGAACACGGGGTCTGAAAATGACCCCTGGGATTCAAACCTACTGTCCTTCAGTATTCTAGTATGGCAACATAATGTGTTGGTCCATTAGAGTAAGTGAGCTGGGAGCAAATCATTCTGACACATGCTGAACTCTGAAATTGCACACTGAATTGCACACTGGCATGAATTTGAATATATTTTCTTCAGAATAGTATGTAAAGTGGCGTTTCTATCGAAGCTTCACCACCTGTGTGCTGTCACCATCTCAGCAGAGCATGATAGGAACATCTGGTTTTTATTGAGGTGTTTCTAAGCCTTCTTGATGCAGATCCCAGCCATTGTGGGAGAAAGCTGCACTCTGTCTTCTGTGGAAATTGCTACTCACAGCTGTTTCCAAGGGGTGAGTGAAATTCTGATGTCCTGGGAAATGACTTTGAATGTTGCTGGTAAAATAAAATTGCAAGTGTATTACCATGTGGCATAAGCCAATATCTACTTTTAAGGGGCAGGGCTGTTCATCAGTCTTGCAGCATAGGGGGATTGATATCTACAGATACTACTGAAGGCTTGCATTTATTCCAAAACCTTTGAAACCCAGCAGCATTTTATGTGAATGAAAAAACATTACACTAGCAATATCAGAGCTTTTATTAGGAACTGGAGATGAGACACCAGTTTTTTTTTTAAAGCAAATGGCTGAACTTGAGATGTATATTTTTTCCAGGTTCTGAATTCAGCAATTGTTGAAGAAAAAATATTGTCTTGCCTGAGATCAGAGCCTGCTCTTCTGCTGTGACTCGCTACATGTTACAGATTATCAGCTTCAGAAATAGTTTCTCACCAAGTTAGGTGCAGAGTCTGCAAGAATTTCACCATTACAGGCCTCAGGTTTGTCAGTATTACTGTAGTTGTTAGCATCCACATTAATAGTTCTTACTATTGTTTGCATACTCTGGAGGCTATAACTACTGTATTAAACAAGGAACATTTTACCATTAGTCTCTTCTCATTCATAGTAAGCTTAGAGTATTAGGGATTTTTGTTCTGTTTTTTTTGCATTTTTAGCTCTTTGTGTAGTCACAAATCCTACATCAATAATGTAGTAATATTACATTTCCATAAGAACAGTGGATAGAGATAAGCTGGTGCATAAGAAACATATGAAAGTGTAACTGCAATCTCAAAAATTATACTAGAAAGGATGTTTCTTCCTTGGACTGAGTTTCAGTGGAGCAAATTAATAATATCAAAATCATGAGTGGGTTCTGGAGATTTGTCTGTTGTCTGGACAAAATAACTCTTGCGTTCAAAGAATGCTGGTGAAAGTCCTTGTTTAAAACAGAGGTGCTTCTCTGCATTTCAGAACCCAGGGATCTGGACTTCTAGTAGTTAGTCTCACTTTTACACCAAGTTCTCTGTTGCAGGGAAATAACCTATTCCTTCTGTTTATCTTCGTAGGTATCACTGTTTGAAGTGCCTGAATTTTGACCTTTGCCAAGTCTGCGTTTTCACTGGCTGTCTCCGCAAACCACGTAAGAGGTCACATCCTGTTGCGGAACACTGTGTGCAGGTAGAGTCCTGTTGTACTGATTCATTTCCCTGTTCAGGTTCTTTATGTGGGCAATTTGGCAAGAGACTCTTGAACTACACTGATTATAAAATTATGTATATATCAGCCATGGTGCCCATGAGACATTAGTATTATTCATCTGGGAACAGTGAGTCAGGGAAAGGAAAAAAGGGGGCTTCTAACTTTAGGAATGTTCTGTTCTGTAATAACTGAATGGAGACATGAAATGTCATGGTGTGAGTCCTCTTCCCAGACTGCTGTATGGCAGATTTGCCTTTTGCAGCACTTCCTTACACTGGTGGAAAGGTCCTTCAGTGTGTTCCAGTGCTCCTTCCTCCCAGTGCCACCGCGGAATCATTCAGAAATTATTAATCCTGAAGTTGTACTAACTCCTGCATGAAACTTACTTTGTTCTAGAGATTTTCAACTTTATTGTAAAACTTGTAGATTCATTTGTCTCTGTCAGCTGGGGACAGCATGAAGAGCCAGCATAGGCCCAAGTAATCTCACCTACTTGAGCTCCATCACAGGGGCAACTTGTGCTTTCATTGCTCCAGTGATGGACTTCTGCACTGGGAGATTGTGTCTGGTTAAATTTTCACGTTGTCTGTACCAGGGAGTGGGCTGCTGAGAGGGGATTTTAAAAGTCAGCATTGTTTTTCTTTACTGTGCTGACACCTTGTGGTAATGTGGACACCATATTAAGAAACGACTACGACGCGTGCTGTGTATTTTCTTCTGTTTTCCTGTTCAATTTGTCAGGGCTCTTCCAATGTTCAGCACCAATCAGCTCCTGGTGCAGAATTGGTTTGTGTCCTCCCATAATACAACTACGGAGCATAGCTATACGTGAGCCTGGCACTGCTGTGACAAATTGAAGTATGGTTTTCACTGTACTGTGCAAGAGGAGAACATGAAACACAGAAGGCTGTATACATTAACATTTCATACAATTATTAAAAATATTTCTTTCTGTTGATGAAAGGAGAACTTAGGTACTAGTTGGACAGAACTCTTGTTGTGCCTTTGAACTTTATCATTGTAATTGCCAAAACCTTGTATTAAACATTTCCAGGTTGCCTGAATTTGTCCCAGACAGTGTTTTGCTTACATACCAGAATTGGAGCTGATCTTGCCTGTGGTCCTTCATCATCGTCCACCTCAGCTCCAGTTCTAGGGCTCAGACCACAGCTTCAACTGCTGAACAAATGGACTTTTGCTTGCACATGTCTTGCCTTTGCCTTGGGTTTTACCCATTTCTGGGCACCTGCTTGAAAATTCACTCCTTTCTCTTATATCCTTCATTCCAATAGATGTCAGCAAAGGCGAGTGCAAAGCACTTTCTCACACTGTCAGGAACAACCCGTTTCAAGACCGCTGCAGAAGAAAGGAGGCTCAGAGAAGGAGGGCTCTGGAGATAACAGAGGAGAGGCAGTTCCCTACTCACAAAAAGATTGTGTGAGTTTCTGTTTTCAATGAATTTATACTCTGAATAAAGTGTCAGGCTGTAGGATATTGCTTGATTGTGTCCTTTGAGTAGATGACTTTGTTATGACAGACCATGTCATGATTTTTCCATAAAAAATAGAAAGCATAAATAGGAAATTGCTGCACATTGTTCTGTTGCTTAACCACGATTACAATGCTGACAACCTAATGACCAGTTGTCTTATAAAATATAACATGCTTGTGTCTTCCTTCCCTCCTTCCTTTAGCATCTCTTTCTCTCTGTGCCATTTCTTATGCTCAGTCTAAGGTCAAGCATTACAAATATTTAGTACCTGTCACTGAACAAATGCATGGGTTTTTACGCACCTCCTCCATGACAAATTCATTGGAAATTGACTGAATGGTTCCTGCATGTGAACCACAGTGTTTTCACTGAATGTCATTCTACTCAAGTCCCACTGAATTGCAGTCCTGTGGGATTACTCACAATAGTGAGTAGCTGATTTTTTGCATCACCATTACTGTTCCTTTACATCACTTCTGTTTTGCCTGCTTTTAGTTAATTTGTAAACTCATTACTGTGTTTCCATTGATCATAGTAGTTAATAATGAGCATTGGAGGTTGTTACGATTTTCCTTATAGTTACTCCTTTCTTGCTCTGGTCTTTTGGTTGATATTTAGGTGAAGAGAACAATGATATGAAATTAGCACTAAAAAGTATGAAGGGGGAAATTCTTTACTAGGTATGTAAAGCCTTAGCAACTCTCTTGCATCTCCCATTCTCCAAATGAGGATTCAGTGAGACTGAAAAGCGGAAAAAAGGTCTGTCTTCTCTAAAAGAATTAAATTAATTTCTTCCTTATGGGAAGGAAGAGAAAAATCTGATTATAAAATTCTTTGCTACACTGCTAGGTAAATACTAGAAACCATTTTTTTATATACACTAAGATTAGGGGGTGATAGTTACTCTTGTAGAGATAGTTATTCTTGTAGAGAATATTTCAGTGTTCATTCTTTATAATGTGGTGAAATGCAAAATATTTTCCATTGTTAATTTATCCCCACTTGTATTCGGCAACAAAAATTCACTCTTTGTTCTGAATATCATTTAACTCTTCTGTGGGCAGTCATGATTTCTTTGCAATTCTGTGGGTTTTTTCTTACCTCATGCTTGGGTAGCAGTCAATGAGAAAAAGCAGAATTTGGAGTTGCTATTATAGGTGTCACTGTGTAACTGATAGGTATCTGGGCTTTTCCCAGCATAGAATGGCCTGCACAGCAGGGTATCTGGCCCTTTGCTATCCTTTTGTAGTTGAATTTCATAATATCTTTATCTCTTTCTTAATATTAGAAGTTAAAAATAAAAGTAGCAAATTGCACTGATGCTAAATGGATGGAAAGAAGAATCTGCTGTTGAAGTTCTGTTGAAAGAGTGGAATTTGTTTTTAAGTATTTTCATTCTTTCAGCCAAAATATGCTAGCAGGTATAGCCAAATTATACCCTTTTCTAAGTCAATAGCATGGCTGTCTGTCTACAGACAGTGCATTAGCTGTATTTTGATTGTTCTGGGTCCCAAAACCATGTAAAGCTTGATCCTTTGTCTAGTCAGTATTTCTTTGTTGGTGTACAGCCCCCTTGCAGAACTCAGTACTTCACCATTCCCTGGACCTGAAAACCTGTCTCTCCCAGTGGACAGACCTGTCCTGGAGTCACCCATGTTTGTATCTGAAAACAGAACTGTAACATGCAAGAGTGAGAATAACCACAAGACCCCAGAAAAATTCACAAGACCCAAAAATTCAGGTGAGTGAAACATGAAGGTGTAATAATACTAAAACTGGGAGGAAGACCTACCGTGTTAACTATCTAACTGATGTCTAATGACCAGTGAAAAATAATGGACAGCTTCACTTTTTTGTTAATTTCTCACTTACAGGAAAAAAATGGGGAATCTGAAAACTTAGTGAACAAGACTCCTTGACTGCCATGACTTTCAGAAGCATTTGTAGGAATATTTGCTTTAACTTTTTTTTTTTCTAGTTGTGTTAAAGCAGCACGATAAAGACTGCCTAAGATTAGAGCCCTCTCTCTATTCTGACAGCAAAAAATGCCATCATGTCCTCCCACTGCAAGCAAATGTCAAGGAAGGACATCTTAATTCTTAATAGGCTTGGACCTTGTTTGTCACCATAGCAATATAAGAGGACAGAATGGGCCCTTCTTAAGGATTAACCCAGAGTAGTGTCCACTCCAACTAAAATAGCTCATGCATAAAAGCTCTCTACCAATCTATTTCCAGGTTCCCTGCATAGAAACAATGCTAGAGGAGTAGAAAGGATAGTGTAAATAAAAATAAGTACATAGCAGGTTTTTTTGTTTCTATATTTATTTGAGAGGTTGGTAGTTCTGCCCATACTCGGAATATACAGAACACTGGGTTGTGTTCAAACCAGCTTGTGTCATCCACTTATCCTGTTCTTCCCAGAAGCCAAGAGTGCAGTAACTGAGAACTACCCTGTATGTGTCAGGTCACTTCCTTGGCAGCTTCCTGTGCTACTCCTTTGGAATAACTGTCTTCTAGGACTCTGTCCAGCATAAGGTATAGTGCCAGCAAGCACATAATCTGCAGTAGCAATGGTGGGCAGATATTGCTTAAGCATGTCATTTTGATGGCTGGCATTTGTTGGAAAACACTGAGACAGGACTGTAGTGGTTCTCTGTCATATGCATTGCAGTCGTACTCATTTTCCCTCTGGGCTGAAAATTCTTTTTGAGCAGTTTTATACTGATTTCCAACATGTTGGAAAATGAGTATAAATCTGTTAATGCAGATTGCTTAAAAAGATGCAGATTGTAGGTCCAATGCAAGGTAGCTTTTAAAAGAATCCATCAGCTTTTGAAGGTCCTGGGGTCTCAGCTATTAGTCTTACAATTAAATGGCAGACCTGATTACAGACCGTCTTATACCATGCCTCTAAGGCAGTTTACTTGGAAAGTTTCTCCCTGACTTCTGTAACTACTGTCCTGCATGACCCAGAGATTTCTACTTTCATCCAAAGATCAGAGGTTTTTCTTCTCCCTTAAGCATCCAGTCTGTCTCCCTCCATCTCCTTGTTCCAAAGCAGTTGTGTGACTTGGGAGAGACTGTTCCCAAATCAGAATATTCTATTTTTCAGAAATTCCAAGGTATGAGGTTTTGTTCTGATTGAAAACAAATTCTGAAAACACTTAGAATGTGCCATAGGACACAAAATTTGTTATGTATTGAGTAAATTTTCCAACCTTTTCTAATAGCCATTAGAAATGCATTAATGCATATGTTGGTTGCAATCAGCTGAAAAGTTATCTAGTAAATATATAAAATGGACCAAATCTCCAATTTACTATGCCTGTCTACAGCAGAATTTGCCTAGAAAATGAAATTTTATTGCTGATAAAGTTATGAACAGATATTTTTCTCTTTTTTATTAGAGGCAATAGCCTCTTTTGAAGCAGATATGTTAAAAATGCATGATTCCATCAAAAGAATTCACAATGAAAGCAGGTAGTTAAATGCAATAATGCAACTGAAGACTGGTGGGCAATACTGCTCCAGTGAAGAATGTTGAGATTTTAAATATTTTCCTGTCAAATTAGGATGAATGAAGTAGCTCAGCAACAAAAATTGCAAGTGAAGATCACTGGAAAAACAATTTGTTTTGCTTTCATCAGCATTACTGTAATTATTAGTTTAAATTTCTAACAGCCATTTTTAAGGGAAAGAATGACATTCAATACTAAAATATCAAAACAGCGTTTTCAATTTTTTGTCTAAATAAAAGTTAATCAAAGTCAACTTGGTAATTAATTTAAGTTTTTAAATCAAGGTAGGATATCTCTATAAAAATATACTTTAAGTGAATTAGAGATAACAGGCCTGATACAGTAACAATTGGAAAAAAAATGACTTAGATTACCACAGAAATCCCTTCTGGTGTTCAAACCTTTGACATGGTAGAATATTATTTTAATATTTAATACTTATTATTAGAATATTTCACATTTTATGTTTATTTTTCTTTTGTGCGTATGGTATGGGCTTTGCTGTAACCATGCTCACCTTTTTCAGTCACTTCTGTTTTTCTGTCCGTTTTTTGTATATATATACAAATATGCTGTGGATTTAACCATGTCTGTAACCACTGGAACTAGAGAGTCTGCAGGTCAGAGATCTGCGGTAAGAGTTGCCAGAATAGTTGCTCCTAGATAGAGGGACTACTATTGTGTCTCTTCCAGTTTCAGCCACCTTTTGGGGAAGCATAAAACGCCAAGATGTAAGGCATGGTTCCTGGCTGCACTTCTACTCAGCTCATCTTTCCTCTAGAACACTCCTGTTCTTGATAATTCTGTTTATACAGCGCAGTTCTTGAAATACTGACCTCTAAGCCAGAAGCTATTTCCTGAACTGAAAAAGAGATGAAAGTTTGTGCTACAGTGTTTGCTCTATTCTGTGATTGGATATATGTGTGTGTGTAATGGGTTATCTGATCCAGCAAAATTCCCACCCTTCTGTGTCCCTGTAAGGTACATGAAGAAGCAATTCAATAAATGGAAGGATGAAGTGCAATTTCTTCACAGCTGCCAGGAAGACAAAAGCTGCAAAACAGAGACAACACTCCAAAGCTTGAGAGCAAGCCATGAAAACTTGCAAATGGAGCTGCAGCAAATAAAGCAAGATATAAAGGTATCGTGATAAATGTATGAAAAATCTTTACAACTATGGACAGTTACTGAACACTAACTACTGCTTTTCTTGCAGACCAGAAATCTTGGTACTATTTCATGCATTCTCTGCTTATTTGCTCCATTTTTTATTTTCAGAGAAAGAAGATAGGCTTATTGCAGCAGGGATTTTCTTCTCATTCTGTATATATCTAGAAACTACCACAGACAGACATGTCTGGGATGTTTAGATACTACTGCAATTAAAATAGTGAGAGGAGTTTCCAATAAGAGTGAGAAAATGGTTTCCAACAAAAGTGTTAGATAATTCATTGTGGTTGTTCCTTTAGAGAAGAGTCCCATATTAACACTGAATAAATAAAATAGTTTTCTGTCATTCCTAACTTTTATCTTGTACTGGGATGTAATACAGACCTCTTACAGAAAATATTTTATTACTTTAAGTGAACAAGAGTTAATGCAATTTAGAAGAATCTCTAAGGTTCTGAAAAGGCCCTGTTTTATAGGGATTTCATACATGTTTGCCACCTACAGCATTTTGTAGCATTTTTGGCCATGCTGCTCTTAACAGTGTTTTTCAGATCAAACATACAGGAAGGCCAGACACATCTGTAGTGCACAGAATGATATTGCTAGCGCATGGAGTCCACTGTGACCTGGCGTATCATACCATCCTCTGTGTATACTATGACACTGTCCCTAACGTGTAGGGTTGGCTGCACATGTGCAGTTAGTGCATCCCAGTTATGCATACTCAGTGTTCATTAAGTTTTTAAATGTTCGGTATTTGCCACCCTGGTTCCGACTAGAAAATTTCAACTACAATTGGGGCACTGACAACCAGACTGTTTTTGGAATTTTGAACGTTAAAAGGTTTGAGATGTTTGATATGTGTTTAATATGTTTTTTTTCCCTTAGTTTAATTATTTTAGGATGATTTTCCTGCAAATTTAGACTTTGAACATTATTATTGCCACTTTTCAATGGCATTGAAGCGTATGATGTCCTCAGATCAGAATTGTGGAAAAAATGGACACACAGATTGTCCAAACTTGAAGTTTCATTTTACTGCAGAGAAATACTTTATTTGTGGAAAGAATTGGTTTAGTCTGTGAGAAATTAAAGAAATAATCATTATTATGATGACCCCAAATAATTTTTCCCACCTATTTTATCTCTACCAGTAACTGAAACATCAATTATTTTTATGTGGTTTCTGTCTTTTGTCTGTTTTAGACAATGTTACAGTCAACCACACATCCTTCTTTTTCACTGTGTCAGAATATGATGCCAAGAATTCAGCATGTCCTTCTGGAAAGGAGAATGCAGGTTGGATTAAATCCTGCCCAAATAAAGCCCACTTCCAGAACATGTGTGGACTGGAAAGCTTTGAATCGTCCCAACTCTGAAAATAGAATGCAGCCTTTAGAGACACCTGAGGCTCCTGCTACAATGAACTTTATATTCTCAGAAGACGCAGTGAAGTCAGTGACCCTGCAGAGTGACAGACTTTTTATTGGTCAGTGTAAAAAAGCAAAAGAGAATCAAACTTATCTGCCTGAATTGATGGAAAGCTCCTGCAGTGACATTATGGGGAATACAGCTCTTACTCCCACTGCAATACAGATACCACCTGATGAGAAGGAAGTCAGTGAGGAAGTGGAACTGCAGCAGCTAGTGATGAAATTGAAGGATGCATCGTCTCTTCAAGCCCAACCAGGTACAAGTTCTCCCAGTTATCTAGACATGTTTTCTCACCTTCATTGAGTTTACTTTATAATATCATTCATCATAATTTAACCCTCAGAGGAAACTCAGAATCTTACCTTTGCCATTGTAGAAATACTCCAGGGCTATACTATAGGATGGAACACATTTCTTTAAGGTGGAACATAACCTGTTTCAAATTACTCAAGTGTTAGGGGCTAAGTCAAAGCACGTAAGAGGGAGTCAGTCTCGGCAGTTGCCCATGCTGTGACACAATAACTCTGACTCTAGTCCCAGGCAAAATTGCAGCAGTACAGAATGCCTTTGTAATCAGTGGTCTTACTACAGCAAAGCTTTGTTCAACACTCATGATGCCTCACTTTTGATAATGAGGATGTAATGAGAAGAGCGACAGAAAAAGCTGCTGTTCATATGGAATTGTGTTAAATTAGAGATTTATAAAGAGTATTGCAGAGCTCTGGCAGGAACCAAATGCTCTGAAAGACAAAAAAAAAAAATATTTCTTTTCAGCTCAACAGTCAGCTTTAAAGCAGGATTTCTTCTCTGCAGCTGAACGTGTTTGCAGATCCTTCTCTGACCTCATCAACCAAATAACTTTGCCAGCTTGGAAGTGATGGAAACTGCCATTCACCTTACAGCTCCTCTGAACTATTGAAGGTAAATAAAGCCATGTCAGACACTTCAAAGTATCTCAAATATTGCACTGTAATAACTAATCGTAACAGATTTCTGCATTTGCTGATTTCACCAGGAACCATAAAAAGTGTTAGAGAATAAGGTTCCCTTTCTATTAGTGTTTTCTAGCTCATGTGTAGTAGATGTAGGGGCAACTGATTAAAAAAAAAAAAAAGTATGTCTTCATTAATGCTACACTGGCTTTCACAACTGTCCTGTACTCTTTTTTCACTGCTATTTAACTGATAATGACTTGTATTTCAGAAACATTTTTTCTATGAGACAGCTTGAGTCAGTTGATTTCAATGCGGTATTTTCTATCACGTCACTTTTTCTTAGTCTGACTGGAAGGAATAAATTCTTAACTATCGGACTTCTCAATACTTGATACTTAGATAGTCACATTTTTCCAAACTGATAAATTCATGATTAATGGAAAAGATTCTTTGCACAGTTAGAGGAATTTGATTGCTTTAGAGGAACCTTTACATTATTGGTTAATATATATATAGCTGTAGAATGGTTAATAAGAATAGCATGCTTAGTATAGAATGGTTATTAGGAATATAATGTTATCTGCAGCATCAAAAATGTGAGAGAAGTCATTTTTTGTCGGTTGTTAGCACTGTAAATCTAAAACTTCAAAAGTATTAAAAATACTTACCAAGCCTGTACACATATGTACAGGCATATATACACATATAAAAACATAAACACTGTGGAAGTTTGGAAATCGATAACTGGCTGTAGGTAGCAGATTACTTGTTGAAGTTAAGAAAGCATCTATTAGGCCTCAGCAGCAAACAGTCTGGGATTTGAAGAGAAAGAAAGGTACCAGACAAAAGAAACATTGCATACTGCTTTGGTCCATTCATCCTACCGTATCTTATCTATCTTATGATGATGGGTGAGTAAAAGCCTTGGAAAGAACTTAGATTATAGTTAGGAGAAGAATAATAGGTGTTCATTGCTTTCCTTTCATCGCTTCTTGTTGGCTGCTTGTTTTACAGCAGTGCAACACCAGTGATTTCAGTGAGATACTCTGGTATAATGTGTAATGATGGAGAGTGTCCTCAATTGTGTATTGTCTTAGTGACAGCAGTTATGAAGGTTGAGATAATGGGTGAAGATGGGGCATGCTGAAGATTTGTATATTATTATTAGATGTTTTACTTTTTTGTATGAACTAGGCAATACAAACTCATGGCAAAGGTGTCAAGTGGAATTCCTAAACAGTGCAAATGATTGCCCATTTCTCCCCCTTAAGCTGTTGATTTACTTGGTTAATGTAACACATGGTTGAGTTACTTAACAGGAACTGCTGTACCTCTTCATAATGATGGCAGCAAGGAAAACATTTTTTTCTGATAGTGCACAGAAGTATTTTAAAGATCTGAGAAATGGAAATGATTCAGAACCAGTTCAGAGAGAGAAATTGTAGATTGTCTTATCGTGGTTCTGCAGAAGGTGCACAAAAAATAGTGAATGAGTATGTGCACGTGGGCTCAAAAACACTCATGGTTCAAGAACAATTTGCATGTTTTTAAGGACTCTAGTTGAGTCATTGGAACTATTCCAGCTTGCCAAGAGAGAAAGACTCCTGATTTTTACAGGAATTTGTCTGTGATTACTAAGAAAACAAATTTAGTTTGGGTGAAAGCAAAATATTTTTGGAAACTGGGGAGGGGGGGATAACAGGTAAATTATATATTCTGGTGCTTAGCTTCATGTATAATATGATGCAATAAGAAATGCAATAGGAAGAAGGTGGATGAAAAGTAGTGCTGAAGAAAAGCTGCTCAACAGACCGCTTAATTTTCCATGTTTTCTTTCTCTTCTATTTTTCATAACGAATTATAATCACTGAGATAAAGGAGCTGTTTGGCTCTTATTAAAATGGTTAGAAGTCTTGTTTTCTTTTATGTAACACCTCAGCCACCTTCTTGAAAGACGTTACACTCTGGCACTGGTGGTAATGAACATTCCTGTTTTTTTCTGCTAGTTTAAATCACAGAAACCCTTGATTACATATAATGCAAACATCCAAGAATTACAGCAACTAAGAGTGGTATGCAACTGAAAACTAACAAGCGTTTTTTCTCTAGCAAATGAAGGGTGAAGAGGATGAAAGGTAAAGAAAATAATTGAGGGAGAAGGATCTCAGAAAACAGGAAATCACTAACGATGAGTTTGCTAGGAAGTGCATATATCCATATTATCACATGAATAGAATGTAGGGTGAAATAGAAGCTTAGTAGCTTTTGCAATATACCAGTGCCAAGAGATAAAAACAACGATCCAAGGAACATAACTGATGGTTATGAGAAGATATGCAGCAGCTTCTGATGAGGCTTTGAATACCCTTCAGAGCAGGAGCATCTGAATTAAAAATGGTTGGAAACAGTGACAGACGACAAATTGACAAATACTGGTTTGGTCAGATACAGTATGGGACAGGTATGGAACACAAATGCTTATAGATAGATATGCCTGAACCTCTTCGTATTTAACTCTTATTTCATGGCAACAGGTAAAAACTCAGGGAAGTGTTTTCCCATGTCAATAAGCAGCTATTTAGCTGCTTATTTAGCTTTCGTCTGTGAGATGAAAGGGGCAAAGTCTCAAGACCTTTATTTTGTTGTCACTCGGTCCAGCTGATAGTGAAGTAATCTCAGTCAGAAACGTTCATCCCATCCTTCTCCTGTCACATTCAGACTGAAAAACAGCAAGCCAAGAGCAGTATCTGCAAAAACAATCCTGGCTCATCCCAATTTCTGCAACGGAGTTCACAGGGGAGAGTGTTAGGAGGCAATATCCTGTGTTTAACCACAGGACAATTTTGAATTATTCTTTTGAGACTGTATAGCAAACCTTCTTGCATCTCATACTGAGAGCACTTGCTTTTTCTTAACACAGCCACCCTAGAAGGCCCGAGTTTATAGTGAGTGTATCAATAGCAAACAGCATCATCTGGTTGTGTTTTTTTGCCAAACTGTTAAGACCTGAATAAAAATAAGTAAGACCTATGTTATAAAACAATTTTAGCTCCAAGTCCTTCAGAGAGAAGAGAATATGTGATGTAAGAGTTCCTTTAGGAATTTTATCACATGGAGGTTTACATACAATTGCATCCCCTTTTTTATTTCAGCACAATTAAAAACAACAGGTTGTCTCCTTTACATCAGCATTTTCCAAACATTCTCCATAGGGTAGCCTATGCTAAAGATTCATGTTTTCCTAGTCTTTCTTCCACATACTAATCCTTCCCTGTCCATTTCCTCAAAGGACAAATGATGCTACAGCCTGTTAATTAAGGAACTTGCTGAAGCAGAGCAGTATTGCAAATTTGTTTAAGCTAAACATAAGCATGGCCAGCAGTGGTATTTCTCCATTTCTGTTGCTGTCTGACAGAAGGAAGAAGGCTGCCAGCAGCCCTGTTCTAGGGATCCTGTTGGAGGAAGAGGATATCAAGATGGGAAGCACTAGCCTCTTCCCAAAGGGCTCTGTGGAAGAGTCTAACAGTACCTGTTCAGATTGTTTGTTTTTATGTTTTGTAGTTTGAGAGCATATGGGAAAAGATAACGTCCACTCTAGTACAATACCGATCCTACTTGACTGGCATCCAGCCCCTATCATACTCTGTTTTTAGTCTTCGTAGCTATAGGGACTGTGGGTGAAGACTCTCTCATGTTAATACAAAGCTGTGCATAATGGGGCTTTTAGATATATTAATACAATTTAGATAATTATCAACAGTAGAATAAGAGTGAGCAGAACTCCTGTAAAATGCCCTTGCCTCCCTCCCACATGGTAGCCAAACAGTCTTATAGGCAGTGGCTGCAGGCAGGGATGTGCTCCTGCACTGATACTGCTTTAGTGTTCCCTCCTCTGAACATTTCAACATTTAAATGGTTTGTTGCATGCTTAACTTTAAGCACAAATTAAATTACATTGAAGTTGATAGGCTTCTTGAGGTTTGCCATCTGCTTTCATTAGATCAGGATTTCACCCAAATTGGACTATGTTTAAGTTTTGTTTTGTTTGGGCCCAGTAACCATTTCAAGATTTCATTTAAACATTTTACTACTCAAACTTATTTCTGCAAGATGCTGAACACCCAAAATGCTTCTGCAAATGAGGTTTTCTTTGGACATTTTGAAACTAAACAAATAAATTGCCACATGCTCAAGGAAAGAAACTTTGAGTGAGCAACTAAATGGACTTGCCCTGGAAAGCTGAAATGTGTTTGCGTTCATCTGGCCAGGCTTTGATGAAAGTAATTCATCAAAGCATCAAATGTTATATGCCCAAAATTTGGTTGCATTAGGTTTATATATTAAATTGTGTTAGAGTTATCAATAAAAGTCAGAGAAAACTTGGTCACAAAGAGCTTGCCAACTAAAAAAGAAGCAAATGCAAGTTGTGTGTGGGAATTCCTTTGATTACATACTTTGAGAGAATATGTAACATTTTAAGAAGCACTTTTATAAATAAAAAGCTGGGGGAAATACTATAAAGAGGTTCTGTGAAAACAGAGGAGCTGGTAACACCTGTTAACATTTTTATTTTTGCTGGTAAACTGAAAAGATTTTTTAATGATATTTTTATTATAAAAATACATACTACTTTTCTTGAGCAGGATGGTGTCTTTCAGCAGCAGTTGATTTGCGTGTGCATGTAACTATGCACTCAGTAAAACATCACCACCTCAGCTCAAATCCTGTCCTGGAGCTGGTGGAGGTTTTTGGCAGCTTCCTGCTCTGTTTGTCTATATGTTATTGGAAGATCACTTGTTTCCTGTTTTGCCACCCAAAAGATAAGGGTTTGAGTAGGTCACATGATATACATACAGATTAAAGTAGGCAACTGCTTATAAACCATGCAGTTTATTAAGGTGACTAAATTAATAGGCAGTGTAAAAAAAAAAATAATACACAAAGTTAATCAGAAATACAGTGCTCATGGTGGAAGAATAGCTACAACTATGTAAATTAACATCACTGAGAATTAAAATGCAAAAATCCAAGAGAAACAGTTCAAAAAAAATCTACAGACTGAGATCTTGAAGTAAATGTGTCATTTCCTCTTTTTCCCTAGCTCTCCAATGATTCTTCCAAGTAATGTAGATCTACTCTTACTCATGTGTATATTTATTAAATCTTCAAACATGTCTTTCTTCTTCAGAACTGGTGACCTCTGAATATGAGAAAATGTCCCTGAAAAGTGACATGAAAACTCATATAAGTAATCAATTTACAAATGGCAGAGCCGCAGTTTCCAATATCCATGCTTCCCCCATCTTTAGCTGCTACTGTCCCTATTTTATCAGCAGTAAATGTCTGTCATGACCCCAGACCTCTTGTTTTGATGATAATCTGTATCCTTCCATTTGCAAGTTGCCTTTCATTGACAAATACTCTGGTCTTTCCCCCCATCACAGACCTTTTCCTTCAGCCTTCCTATAAATTTTTTCCACATGTAATTAGTGGGGTCAGAACATTCATCTGCTGGAGTCTGCTCAGTCTTACAGACTTACTTGCTTATCATTGTCTTTGCACAGTGAATGAGATCTCCCACACCATTTATCAGCATGTTGGGTATTTCCTTGAGGAACTGTATGGGATATTTTCTTAGCAATTCATCTTCTCAAAAATTAACATTTTAACAGAGTGTATGTTTAATTACCAGACTAAAAAAAGGTTAATACATTAGCTTTTGTCCCACAAACCTCCTTGGCACCCTGCAGCCCTGGCAGAATTGGGACAGCAAGTTGTATCTTATCCCTGGCAGCTGGACCATATGCAATAGCTGATCTGAGCCCAGTTACCTGCACCTGTGAGGGGAGCAGTGCACAGCTGTTGCCACTCTTAGAGGGAAGACTGCTGGGGGAGGAGGAGAGAGGTAGAAAAGAGGTAGAGGGCTTTTTGTATATGTACTCTTCAAACAGTGATGCTGAGGTTGTGGTATGTGTCTTCTGGAGGAGGATCTTCTACAATTACTCTTCAAGAAGAGTTGCTGTGAGTGCAAAAGTTGTGTTTTCCTTGTGTTTTATAATTCTTATTTTGGCTAGTTGAGAGTTGTTACAGCTATGATGTATCTACTCTGTTGTGATATATAAGAAGTGCTTTTTGAAACCTGCTTTTTCTCACAGTGTTTAAGTTCTGGAAGGGGAAAGGAATGGATGACTAAAAGTGCTTTGGTTGGGTAACTGTAAAGGACCCTCCCCCACTTGTCTCAATCTAAAGCTGACTAGCACTTCTCTGTGGGCTGTCTAGGGGATTAAACATGTTGTTGTACTTCTAGGTTAAGTATGGTGTCAATGGATGGAAGCAGTTTGTCAAGTAACTTGTATAGCAGTTCTGAGTTTGTTGTGTTTTTTCATGGATTGTGTAGAGCTTGAAGAATATCTTCAGACCCGTTGGTAACTACAATCGGGAGCCTAGCAGGACTATATTGATTCAGAAAAGGGTGTTTGAAGCCGTAAGTCTGGACCTGGGATACTTCTACCACTGTTTTGGTGTGCAGTTGAACAACCTTGTTTCCTTAAAATGCTAAGTCTAGGGAACTGTGGAGGTGTTTCTTAGGTGTGACAGGATAGTTCTGTTCAGTACTATCTAGAAGCTTTACCAAGGACTACTGTTTGTTGTTGTATTTCGTTGGGTTGGTTGTTTTTTTGCTTGGGTTTTTACACTTTTCTTAGACAAGCTCAATTTCTGCTACTCAGTTATCACAATAACCTCATGGGATTTATCCTTTAGTTCTGAAACCTGACACTGTTGTAATAAATGCTACTTTTAAAGTATTATGTCCCATGTCCAGAACTGTCTTGATTTTTCTATTCAGCATGCTTAAGGAACTACGAATGAAGCTTATAGATCATCCCTGATTTGTGACATCTTGACATTCAAACAGATGCAATTATTGTAAATATTTAAGAGGAATAAGGTAGAAAAACCTCTGGTAAAGATGTTACAAACAGTTGTAAAAGTAACAGGATAAAGAAAATAATAATTGCTTTACTGTTTTACTCCTTTAAAACAAGCCTACTGAAAGCTGTTTGTACCTGCCCATGTAGATGTGGAATAAGAAGAGAATATCAGGTCACTTAAATGCTGTTAATGTTTCTCTTTGGGCTAAGAAAACAAGCTTGTACATCTCTTCATGCTTAAGAAGCAGTAATTCCGTTCCTTATTGTCTGCTAGAATGTGATGTCTATCTGCAATTACTAACAATTGATTTCTGCTTTCACTGACTAAACAAGGCAGTAAGGTCAAGGGTTACCAAGATTAAGCAGCTGGCTTTGTTAAGAAACTGGGAGATTTGGATAGGAGGTTACGTAGTTCCTCCAAGAAATAAAATGTAGTCTGTCACTGCTATGAGTTGCCTGCTACCAACTGATGTTAATCAAAGGTATGGAGAAACGAGATGAGCTGATTGCAATTCACCAAACAGATGTAAAGGGGGGTGGGGGTGGAAATCCTTGTTTCCCTTAAAGTGAGAAAAATTAGTAGTGTCTTTTATTCCTATACACAGAGATTTAACAAAAGTCAGTGTTAATCATAAAACAAAACGTACTTTAAGACACATCATGTTGTGACTCTTAATCTTGACCATTAGTCTTGAAGAAAAAATGTTTGTTTAGGAAAATCACTATGGTATGGATGTGAAGAACTAGTTGCAAACAAAAGGCTCAGAGGGAATTTAGGCAGCAGTATTTGAAGTTATATTCTTGGGGGGGGGGGGGGGGGGGAAGTGTCTGGTGCTTTAGCACGGTGGTACTCTTAGGTTTTGATATTACTTCTGGCCTGTGTGTGTAAAGCTACGTTCTGCTTGTACCTAGAAGTGCATTAGCCTGGTCAAGACTGAGTAGTTTGCCTTTGTGATATCTAAGGCCATTTTAAAATACATCTGGGGTTGTTTGTTCAGTTTAGAATCTGTCACTGCATGAGTTCCTTTTCAGTCTGGGAGATTGATTCAAATACAATTCCTAGCTTAATGGCTAAAATACTCTGCAGGGAATGGGTGTAAGGACCTCTTAATCCTTCCTATTGAGTCCTGTCTTCCAATGCACACAAAAAAAATCAGATTTAGGGGTAGTAGCTGGAATGTCCAATGGTGTAGTGTCCCCGGGGCAGACAAATCCTGAGTTCATGTCCCTCCTTCAGAGGCACCCTAATGGGTAAATGCCCAGAGAGGCTCTTCAATGATCCACAGACACTGTCCCCCAAATCCTAATAACTAAAGCTCTTATCTAGGAAGTGGAGATAAGGGTCTGAATCCTTTTAAGTGGAAAGGCAGCTCTACCTTTTGTCCATAGGCACTATGCACTAAACTGTTGGTGATGGCAGCAGCACTCCTACCCTTCCATCAAAGCATAGCACCTGCCTCTTGTTGAAAGAGGCTATTCTCCAGGGAAGGATGCATCTGCTGGTAGCAGCATTAGGACTGAAGCCTTGGAGAAAACTAAGATTTAGGAAAAACTATGCTATAGCTTCCTGCTGGGAATGGGGAGGCTAAGTGACGTGCTACCTTTTGTACATCCTGCTGTGAAGTACCAGCTCTCACCTTACTGTGTGTGGAGATGCTTTAAGCCTATGTATTCTGCTCTGGGGCAGGGAACCTGGAAGTGAGGAACTGCAGCATTTAATTTCATAGATCCTGTTCTTCTTCCTGAATCCATAGCTGTGCCTGAAACCATGTTCACACCTGAGTCCTTTGTCTGTATGTTGGACTAAGTTAACAGAACTAGGAACCATCTAGTGGTTGACTACCAGATGGCAATTAAACATACCCTTACTCTTCTGCTGAAAGAGTGCCACTCTCCCCTGCAGCACTGGTGTGACTGTTCCTGGGTTAATGCAGTCCTCAGAATGGGGAATTTGGAACTAGCCTGTCCATGGCACAACAGTGGTTAATTGTTGGTGTTGAAGAATATCTCTTGTACGTTCAACTGCTGAGCTGTCATATTTATTTGAATCCTCCTGTGTTTAACTTTCTATTTCTGCTGCCTCTCCTGCCCTCCATCTCCCAACACGCAACCCCCCAAAATAAGACTTAAAAGCTGTCATTAGAGTTCATGTTATTTGGAGGTCAAATTTTGAATATTAACATGAGTCACTTTGAACATTAACATGTGTTCTGTACCGGACTGTGTGTCACTGACTTCCAGTGCTGTTACCACATAGTACAATAAGCCTGTGTCTCCTTCCTTTCCTATTAGACTCTATTGCCTATGAGATGTGTATTAAACAAGTAGTAACCTTGGTTTCTCCTTGTGTACTGGGAATGTAGAGTAGTGATCTTCTGCTCAGCTTCTGCAAGCTGCCTTCTTCCTAGGCCATGGGTTCTGGAGAGCACACAGTCCACATAGATATCCCAGAAGAGCTGAGCTAGGTCCCAGAACAGAGCCCCATGTTTCAAGTTCTCTGATGATTTCAGGAAGATCATGAAGTCCCAAAAGCCACTGACAGAGTCAGAAATACGAGGCTTCCTCATTTCCAGTAAGACAGCTGAGGAGGATTCCCAGCATTGGGGGTCTGCTCGCCCAAGAGCCAGTGGATCAATTTGGCTATGGCAGAGGAAAGGTGTCACACAGAACACTCCCATGATTAGCAGAGAGCAGGTGAGCCTCATGTTGTTGTAGTGGATTCTCCTCCCTCTTTTACCAAGATCCATTGTGTTACTGAAACATAACAAAACCAAAATAAGCTGAAAAACTGTTCCTGTGTCACTATTAGATGCAGGAACAAAACCCTAGCATCTTACATTATGTAGAAGGCTCTAGATGATGATATTTGTTTCTCTGTTATTTAAAAATTCATGTATTTTTTTGCATGTATGAATATAAATACAGTGGAATTGCATTGTTCTGTGCAGAAGAAGGGGGTGTGAAAAACTGTTAATCATCCTCAGATCCATACGATGAATTCCTTTATCTGGAAGCTTGTATTGAAAGTTTTTTGGTCTTTTTTGATTTGCAAATTCTTGAACTTTTCCAGTAAAGATCCATTATTCTTTACAGAAAAAATTAAGCCTGTTGAAAGTCTTGCTTTTCCTCAAATTTTATGAGCCCTTTAAAATAATCTGCATACTCCCGAGCAAGCAGCAAAGAGAGAACTATTTGTTGAAAGTGTGTTCTAATGAATTAATGGTAGCTTGTAAAATCATCCATTGACCAGGAGTGTTTTACCTGCTAAAATGCAGAACAATTCTGAAAAGGGGGTATAACAAAGCCCCAGCATAACACCTGTATTGTGCAGCATGTATACATGCACATGCATAAATGTAGGGATGCTTATCAGAGATAGCTGACAATAAGCTGTTAGGTTAACAGTGTGAAACTTCATAAGTAGCTGCAGAGGGAGAAATCCAGAGAATAATAACCTTTCAGGGACAGAAAGGCTCAGTTGTCTCCATCAGATTTCATTTCTAGTACATGTTGTGTATTTTCTAGTATGTTTCTAGTATTTGTAGTATATTTCCAATACACCTTTCTGATGTGGAACAGTTTGGGAGTTTATTTTTAGTCTAGATCATAGTGTGGGGAAAACCTCCCATTTGCAGAAATCAGAGACCTTCAAAGTCAGCTTTTAGGACAAACAATTCTGTTTAAAAAGCAACAGCTCAGCACACATGTTGTGGTTGTTTTGTGTGTGTGCTCTTTTTGAGGAAGAGGCTACCTCTCTTAATTAGACTATCTTAATATTTTCATGTAGAAAGCCTCCTCCATGAGTGCTCATCAAGACCAAAAGCAACGTCTCTGCTATGTGATGAAAAATGTCAAAGGCAGGAGGAGGTTTGCATGCAGAGGTACTGTGTGTGAAATGTAGCCCAGCCACAGCCAGTGTGTAAGAGCAGGGAGCACTAGGCTGCTTTTACAAGTGTATTTCATTGCAATTCTAAAGAACTTTTGGGGAATTTTAGTCCTCACAGTGATACTCTTATCTAGCCCCCTATGTGGCTACATGGCCAAGTTCTAGGAACACTTTGGAGGCTTTTGACTGTAAAGCAGTTGGAGAGTAAAGTCTATATTCAGTCTGAATTAAGATCCCATGAGGAATGTTGGCTTGACAGCCTTGGATCTGAGCCTCACATTTAATGAAGAGGGGCAGCACACACTTCCCACGCTGCTCTGCCTAGTGGGCTGTCGTTTATGGCATCGGTGGTAGTAATGGGGCTGTCCTTGTGCTGCTATCAGGATCTCCAGAAACATCATTCTTCTGTACCCTGCTGCTCAAGGCAGCCTTTGATTGCTTTCTGAGAGGTGAAGCTGAAGCCCTGCTGTGGGTCGCTGCCCTGTTCACCTTGGCTGGTGCATCACAGGTGCCAGCTGCCCAGTGTAGGGCTGTGCATAGATGTTGGGCAATGTGCACCTACATCTGCTTACCTTGACTTTTTCAAAGGGTGTAACTAACTTTGTTTAGTAAGCTTATAGTCTTCAAGGCAACCTGGCAATCTCAGATAGGATCATAGGGGTGGGAGGGAAACCAAGCAAATATTTTAAACTAGGGAGTTTTACTAAAACGGGGGTTTAAGGAGGGTTCTGTCACTTGGGCGGGGGTTCTTTTCTTTTCCATGGGCTGTCAGCCAGTAACTAGTTACTTTGCTTCCTCTGCCTTCCCAGCCCCCTTTTGGAAACTTCCTAAGTTACAAAACTAGGTAAGACAGGGAGGATGGATTCTGGACCTGCCAGAGGGGTGGATGGAGGGGCTGCTGCTGGCGGGGCATTAATAAGAGAGTCTGTCCTGCTTCAGGCACTGCTTGGGGCCAGCATCCACAACTGCTGGTCCTTACAGTCAGCTTGAACACGGGCAGCACTTTGCTCAAGTCTTCTGCAAGCCTCGGTAGCTGTTCCAGTGGCCAAGAGCCGGGGGAATGTCCAGGAAATCTGTTTCCGTTAGTACCTTACTGGTGCTCGTGGTGAATGCTTCCATCGAATCCCACCCCTCACACTCCAGTTCTTAGGGTCAATCCCTCCATAAACTGAAGTTCTCTTGTGTGTGTGCGCGTGTTATTTGCGCCTTGTGGCTCCGACTCTTCCTCCTCCCCACATCCCTCCTCCCGTAACGAGCGGTGCCGTGCCGCAAAGCGCGAACCCCAAAAGTTCGCCGCAGCCGCCAGTGCCCGGCCCTCCCCCGCCGCGGCCGGCCCCGGCGTGCCCTCGCGGGGTGCCCTCCGGGAGCAGCCCCGCACCGCGGCTCCCCCGAGGCGCCGGGCACCCCCGTCCCGGTCCCTCCCTCCCTCCGGCCCTTGGCCCTTACCTCGGCGCTGCGGCGTGCAGGGCGGGCCGGGCAGGGCAGGGCGCTCTCCGCGCCCGCCGCCGCCGCCGCGCTCCTTAAGAAGCCGGGGCGGGCAGCCCCGCTTAGTTTCTACGTCAGGGCTCGGGGAGCAGCCCCCACCCCCGGGCCCCGGCCGCTGCTCCCCGGCACCCGGCGCTACCTGCCTCCCGCCCCGCTTCCCTCGGCGGAGCTGCCCCCGCTGCGAGGCGTGCTCCACTCCTCTGCCCCCCTGCGGGGCTCCCGTGTCCCCCCTCCCGGGGGCTCGTCTGGCGCCGAGGGGCTGTCGGTGGCAGAGGAGCCGGCCCCTCGCCCCCTCTCCTGGCAGTTTGCCGCTGAGGGGGGTCAGGGTAAAAGCAAGTCACCGTGCTGGAGATCCGGGGGTCCGGACCAGGCTCGACCACCTGGCACCGTCCTTGCTGTGCCTGGCTGCTGGAGGTGTCTCCCTTCTGTCCTCCACGCTTCCATCTCCCCTGGAAAAGGGGTCTGTGTGGCAAAACTAGGGGCATTCACTGGTCAGGCTTCAGCCCATGCAGCAGCAGGTCCAGCTCTGCTGGCCACTGAGGTGGAGACCCAGAAAAGAGCCCAGTGAAGGAATTAACTGCAGCTGTGGGGCTGAGCTGTTAATTGCAGCTCAATTCACACGAGTCAAGGCAAAGGAGAGCTACCTGCGGGGGGGGGGGGGGGGGGCTGTGTGCCCTCCAAAAGGGCTACATTTCTCCCACAGAAAACAGAATTAATGTGGTCTGTTACTCTTGCACTTCTTCTCTGTGAGGTTCTCCGATGCATCTCTTTTCCGCTGCCCCCCCCCACTTGAAATGGCTGCAAAACTTTGATGCACATGCCAGAACAGGCCATGCTAGTAGGGGAATGGAAGGAGGACACTGGTGAAAAGGCCCGTGCTCAGCTCTGTAAGTGGCAACTCACCCTGTGCTCACTGTGCCTGCTGTAGCCACCCCATGGCATGCATAAATCATGCAAAGAGCTGGGGATCCAGGAACAGGCTGCTAACCAGTGCCCAGCATAATTTTTTTAACAGTAGCTATTTGAAGCAAATAGGGCAGGTGAGACCATTCTTCATAACTCTGTAGTCTGCAGGCCAAATTATGTAGCACACTGCTCTGCTGAATGCCTGAAGTCAGTGCAGCTGCACCAGTTCATACCAGCTGGGAAGTAGCTCCCCCCCCCACCTTTTTTTTTCTTTTCAAGACTAACTTGCAGTTCCCTTTCTGTCTTTGCACTTCTAACTGTAATCCTTTCTCCATGAGGTAACTCTGGTTTGTAGTATCAGGATTTTCTTTGTTATAGTCAGTGGGGCCACATTAGTGGGTCTGCTGACAAGTTGGCCTAAAACGCTGATTTGGAGAAGCATATTCTTTTCCTAAGTCATGATCTTAAAATGTACCCATGGCCATGAATGGTTATTCCTTCTGATGCTTTATTTCTTACTGTCAATGAGCAATCCATGTAAAAGTGTGTTTTGTGTTAGTAGTGCTGCTTTATAACAAAAGCAAAGGGAACTTAGGGAGAGTGAGAGAGCATCTGACCCAAACCGATAGGTAATTCTGTTTCAGGGCTTTGGCAAGTTCGCAGATGTTCCAATTCTTCCTCAAGAAGTGTGGGGTTGGGAATGGTGAACACCAACTGCAGATAGAGACTGCAGGAGGAACTGAAGAGTGCAATGGCTTGCCTTTAAAACATGACAGAGCAAAGCCTTCTTTGATGTAAGAACTCCAACATTTTTTTCTTTGTATTAACAAACACAGGCTATTCCAGTACCCTGCCTTCTCCCAGGCTCTAGGACTAAAAAGATGCTGGAGCATGTTTTTTAAGTCACCTCCTTAGGAACTGATTTTGGGCCCTTGTGCTATCTGGAGTGCCCTTAGCAAGTGGAATAGTTGAGTAACCAGCCTGCTTCTCTTAGCCTTGGTGTTTGGGGGTGGAGTGGGATGAGAGGGAAGGGAAGGGAAGGGAAGTGCAGCTATAAGACGTGGGTGTTGAGGTGTAACCCAAAGGCAGCTCTAAAGTAGAAAAGGTTCTGTGTGTTTTGTTGGTCTGGGCACCGGAGGCCAGACCGGTGTAGGACTAAGGCGCCATAGCAGTGTTTTTTCTTAATGTTGCTGGGTCTGTGCTGAAGTGCTCTAAGGAATCTTCTTCATGCTGTTAAGTGTAGAGCAAAAGGCTGCAACTGGAAAGGAAAAGGCAAAATGTTTCTTGTGAGTTGATACATGTCTGCCAAGCTGGAACCTTTCTGGATTCATTGTTAAGAAGTGAGTTTATTTAATTGAGTCCCCTTCTGGGGAGCACTTTATCTGGTTTTGGATCATGAACAACATCGGTTTCATTCCACTCAGGATCCTTCGGGTAGACCCAAGGGTGCTGAATGAGGGGTTCTCAGAGAAATGAGAGTCACTGCTCAAGGGAAGTACTGCTACGGATAAAATACTCAGCTCCACAAATACTTCCTGAGCCTCTGTTCCCTCTGAACCAGAGCACTCACATTCTATTTCTGGGAAAGACGCTTTTGTTAATTGGATTCATCACCTCAACCTCCTAGAGGAGAAGAAACATAGAAGGGTGGGCCTTCTCATTCAGTTCCACAAGCTCAGTAAAGCTCTCTGTGTCCTTTTTAGGCTATGAATAATCTTTATTTCACTGTACTGCATGATGTATTCCCCTGACAGCTGATGTTCATGTCTTCAGTGGGTCTCCATATCTTATGAATTAATTCAGATGGGCTGTCGTACAGATCCACAGACATTTGCAAAAGCAGACTTTTATCAAGGAAAGTTTATTCTTGAACTCATAGCTGAGAGAGATATTTCAAAGAAGAAATGGTTGTGTTTTTTTTTGTTTGTTTTACCAGAAAAAAAAATACCAACAAAATATAAGCAAGTGCTGAGATGATCAGGCTATAGGAATTGAGGGTAAGAAGAGAGAAAATTTGAATGGTATCTCATGGGTATCTCTGTTTTGAATAAGGGCATAAACATCGGTGCAGAGTTGCTCCCTTGTATGTGCTCCCTGCAAACCCTCCATTGTGGTTTACCATTAACAGTTAATAGGCAATGGCTTATAGTTGCTTCAGCAATGTAAGCATTTTTACAGATAAAAAATCAGCACTGAGACTGAGAGGCAGCAAGGTATGATGGTACTTGCTGCATATTGCTTGCGTGTAGATTCCCTGAGCCCATGAATGCAACACTAAACTTTATGAAATTATCTGCATGATAAAGGAGCTAAAAAAAAAGCTTTTAAGGAATATTCTTAGCTGAAAGTTTGTTGTGCTGAATTGGGTTCTAAATTATCCTAGATTTGTCTGAAATCAAGCCAAGTGACAGCAAAAGCAAAACTTAGGAGGGTGAGGAATCCCAAAGGTCTGTTAGTTTGTAAGTCTGCGTTACAGGGGAGAGACTTTATTTATTTATTTTTAATTATTATTTTCCTTCAAAATCCACGAAGGCAAAATGACAATCTAACTCCCACTTATACATTTGCAAATTCTCTTTTAAGCAGGAGATTAAACTGCTTAAAATTGGCTCCCTGACAAATATACCTAAGAGCTTCTTGGAAATGAAATACTTACGCTCAATCCAAAGTCTGTTTGTGGATATTTTTTATTAATTTTTAAAATCGTAGTTAGAGGGCTTTGAGTCAGTACTCAGAATTTCACTACTGCCTAGTAAAAGACAGTGAAAGCCTCTGAATGCGGAGTTTGTTTGAAGAGTACGCTGACTATTTCAAAAAATTAATTTCAGCTAGGAACTCATATGGGCTAGTGAGCAGTCTGTATCCTATCAGTAGGAGCTTGATATTCTGTAAGTAGAAAGGGGGGTAAAAGTGTGTGGGGAAAATCCTTAACCAAATGATTTGCTCACACCTATACTCCCACCCAGGCTGGCTTGTGTAACTTGATAAATAGTCTGTGCCAAAGTACTAGTGTTGTATCAAAGCATGGTTCTTACACTTTTAACGTCAAATATATTTTATTTTTTCCTCTCTCCTGTACCTGCTTTCCAAATGTGGACAAACATGCATGACATATGCAAATGTGGACAGACTTTAGAGAGGACTGTGCTTGTCCTGCTGGTTGGTTGCCTCTGTGTGCAGCAAGATCTCTTGTGTTTGGAGGATGCAGGTATTGCAAAGATGCCTTGTCTTCCAGCCCTTTTAGCTGAGGGATGGAGTATGTACTGCAATGTCCTCCTGAGCTCTGTAGGTGTTTGTCCCACTATACCTTAGCATTGGATGCAGCAAGAAACCCGAAGATGAAGTGTTCTAAAGTTGAGCAGACCACGTATCCATACTTGCCAGCAGAGTAATGTTCAGTCTAACTCTACCTCCATAGAGCAAACCTCCAAGCAGCCTGTGTTTCTGCTTTGCTACAGGTCAGTTTCTTGCATAGAGCAGTGCTGGGGAACACTGCTTTGTTTTCATGCTCTCAGCTTCCACTTACTGTGTCCTGGTTTCTGAGCAGTTTTTCCTGAGCCTACAGCTGTAGCATGAGTGCTCTGCCTTCCTTGCGGAGGGGTTCTTGCAAGCTACTTGCAATAAATAGTTTATGCAGCTACTGAAGATAGATTTTCATATTGGCAAGTTGTGGAGGGCGTTGTGACTTTGTTTGGGAACCTGCCCTAGCTACAGTCAGCAGCCAAATTCCCCGGGTGGATTTTATCCTCTGTGCTGGGATTTTTATTGGAATGATTTGAAGCTGACAGTTGACTACTGGTGGGTGTACTGAAGCACTGGTTTGGTGGGTTGTTTGTTTTGTTTAAATTTTATTGTTGTTGTTCCTAGCTCAGTTTGCTTAGAGTTGCATCCTATATTTGACTTCATAGTGCCGTTCTTGCTGCTCAGGTGGGTCATCTCAAGACCTTTTTCTAGTACTGTACAGCTTTGGCAGATCACACCAGGGCTTGGTGCCTACTCAGCACCCTGTTTCACAAGATCATTATTTAAACCCATTAGCAGGGCTAGCCAAAGGGACACTGGAGGCACAGCCCTGAGGTTGTCCCTGTTAGCAGATGACATGGGCTAAGATCCCCCACATCTACTTCTTAAGACATCTACTTCTTAAGCTCTCCGGTTAACGTCACACTCCTAATCAACTTCCTAGTTTCTCCTGTGACACAAGCTGGTGGATTGAATCTGCAGCCAGAAAGTATTTGATGACCCTGCACTGCTCTTCATGATCCTCTGGACTTGTTACTCTCTGATTAAATAGCCAGCTGGGAAGGTGGTGGACAATACCAGTTCTAACTAGTGAAGACATAGTTGCTTAAACGGAGACATCTTCAGTGTTACACACTACTGGTGATGACCTGAAATGTCTCTGTAGAGCTAGCAGACACAATATGGGACTGGCAGGAAACCTGTGTACTTGTGGGCCAGGAGCTGGAGCCCTCTGGAACACACTGGGATGGCCCTGGCCTTTCTTGAGAAGCAGACTCAAGCCCCTGAAGACTTACGCAAGGTTTGTGGTGCTCTGCTTCTGCTGTTTTCCTCTACCACCACAGTTCTGTGCTCTGCTGGATTTCATGAAGTTTGAGAACTGTTGGTGAAAGCAGTCCTCTGGAGGTCTGTAGTTCAGACTTTGACTTTAGGCACATCTATTACCAGCACTAGATCAAGTCAGCTGTGCCTTTCTCTAGCCAGCTCTTGAAGGCCTCCAAGGATGATATTTCAAGAGTCTCGTTGGCTACCTGTTCCAGTGCCATACCATGCTGCTGGTGGAAATTTGTTTTCTTACTATCTAGATGGAGTTTCCCAATTTGTGACTGTTGCCCCTGTATGGTTCTACCAAGAAGAATTTGGCTGTTATCTTTGCAGTTAATTGAACAGATGTTACAGACATCCATTAGATTATTCTTTAGTGTCCTCTTTGCTAGACGCAACCAGCTAAGCTACCTCAACCTGTCTTCACGTGCTCTAGGCTCCTGTGTGAACATTTAATAGTGCAGTCAACAAAGGGCTTCAGTATCTTACCTGACAGCTTGTCAGTGCTTCTATCGCTTGTCACCTTCTTTGGCTGCACCTTAGCCAGTTATAAGTTGCAACGTTCAGATATTTCTTACCTGGTGCACCCTGTATCTAGTTCTCCCTGCCTATAACTTTAGAAGGCAATATTTTCATTGCTTCTAAATCTTGTCTTTAAAAGATCCTATCTTTTAAAACTGCCTAGAATGTGAAGTATTGTAAAGGATGATTTGAATGCATGGACTTGTGGCAGTTCTGGAGTTCAGGACACGTAGGCATGTGTTCATGGTATTTGTCCAGAATACTGCTGTGTTTTGCCCATCGCTACTAATTGGTACTTGCTTTTGAATACTCAGACAAGCATGCATGCAGATCTTCTGTGAGCTGGTGTGCAGGTAGCACTGCATGTAAGCAAATCGGGTCAAAGCCAATCTAATGATTTGTATTTCTTGATCTGCATCAATCTCACTCTAGGTGTCTAGTGGTGTGGCATGCAAGCCATTCAGTCTGTTTTGTTTTCTTCCCCATTTGTCGTTTAAATCAGTTTTATTCCCATTCTGCTTTTTCCACTGTGTGGCAAATATATAGATCTTAGCACTTAGAGGTTTAATTCTTATTGCTAGATCTTCTCATCCTGTTCCAGAAGTGTGAAGGGACTCTGGATATTAAGGTCTTTTGAATCACTGGTAAATTTTGGACTTAATGGAAATGAGCGGAGTGTGCATTCTTCTCCACAGGCTCCTGCTTCCACTAGAAGCCAGGGAGCTGCAGGTCTTTATTAAAAGAGATCCTTAATAAAGACGTTGTCTTCTCTCTACAAATGTAGTTGACACAAACTTTGAAAATACATCCAGAGCAGGTATTTTTTAAGTGCAAACTCAGAAAAGTTGATTTGAAAAATTAATGTATATATTTTTTGAAACATAGTTTGGTGACATGACACTAAATGCAAATGACCTTTGTAGAAAATATTACTATAAGTATCCAATATTTTATCTAGATATGCTAAAATATTCCAAGAAAATAAAAATAAACCCGTTTGATAAATGAACTCATTAAAATCTTAGTATTCTTGTCCTGTGGGCAGGTTGTCTACCTTTAACCGTTCAGTGTAGTTCTTGGAGAAACTCTTCAATGACATTCAAAATAGTTATATTCAGACAACTATTAGCTTCTGAAGGAAGGGATGTCTCTGTTTTTTGGGTGCTGCTCTGATACCTCCATGGTCAAGAATAAAGGCATTGGTTCTCCCCAGTTTTTCCCCTCTCCTTTCTCAAGTATTCCCAGGCACTAAAAGAACCCACCGTCAGGCAGAAGGAAGAGTTGCCCTGGGTGGTGTGTTATGGTTAATAAATAAAAAAGGAGCAGTTGAGTGAAACGTGCTTTGGTAAAAACTCTCTCTAGTATTTGAGTAGAAGGCAAACCTACTATGGGATGACTTTCTCCTGGTGTGCTATATCCAATTCTTCTGGGGGGAAAAAGCGCATTTGCAGTGTGCTCTTTCTTGGAGGACTGTGATGTGGTTTCTTGTGTCCTACACTTTCTTGCTCCAAGGATGTTTCTTTTCTGCAGCTGTTGGCAGAGAAGGGTATTTGAGCATGCTTGCCTCAGGTCAGCATCTGTACTGAGCTGGCAAGGCACTGGGGAATGTGCCATCCCTGTGTTCTCCCACCTGTCCAGCAGCACTGGCATGTCCCTGGCCAGCCAGCACCTGATGCTGGGACCTTGCCTGGGTGGGAGGCTGTTTGGGGGAACTAATCTACAAGAAGAAATTGGAGGAAGGAGAGTAGATTATTTAAGGCCAAGAAAGAGGTTGCAGGAGGTTCAGAAGAGAGATGAGACTATTCTGTCTCGTGTGAAAGGGATGGACTTGTGAGACTGATCTTTGGCTTTCCTTAGCTACCCGCTGATTCTCCAGCAAACAATCTGCTTCATGATACATTCTGCCACCAGTTCTGGCCTAGGGTTCCTTGGCACTCATAAAGTCTCCCTAACCCAGAGATGTGGTGGTGCCTTATACATATGCTACTGCTGCTGTTAGAGGAAGACAGCTCTTTGATACAACATCCAGTTAGGAATATCGACGTGTTGTCAGGCATAACTTACTGGCAGGGGAATTCACCTTCTTTAAAATCTTTCCAAGTGTTGTAGTACAAGCTCTGTTAGTCAGAATAGTTAGACCAGATGAAAAAAACAGATAAATTTTCAGTAAGGAGCAGCATGATAGAGGCAGATGAAGCATTGTTTTTTTATTATTATTTTATTATTATTATTATTTAGTAGCTCAGTTCACTCTGAGAAGGCCTTTGAAACCCCTCTGTTTCTTTCACAAATGTATCCTTTGAAACCTATTCTCAAAGGGAAGCTACAAAGGTGATACTAGAGTGGAAATGCTACGTAGCAAGTTTATCTTTAAATCAGCTCTTGAGCATTTGGAGAGACTCTACTTTTATTTAACAAGGTCTTCTTTCCTGTTCTGTTCTTCATTAAGCATGCTTAAGGAGCAGAATGCTCTGTGAAAAGGTATTGTTTTGAATGCCTGTGTGCAGGGTTGTAAAAACAGTATTAGGCAACCAGCTCTGCCTAAAATCAGAGAACCCTGGCCTAGGTGCTAAAGATCATGTTTGAGTAATGTGGTTTGTGTCCTAGAGATCTTGTGGTTTAAGTGGAGAATACCCAGCCAAATCAGGAAGGAAAACTGAAGCAAAATAAAATGGGACCTAAACTTTTTGCCTACCTGTCCAGCCCTCTGATCCAACAGCCTGTAGTCAGGATCCTGCTATGTAAGGGAATTGTTCCTTACTTCCTGTGAATAAGGCAGTTTTGAGTCTTTGAGTTCAGGGCCTCCTCATTAAACAAGGGAGAATTTAAAATCTTTAATTTCCTGAAGCTTTTCAGTGAATGCTGTAGGGTACTATAATAGTTCCAGTTTCTTGGAACTGCTTTCTCGTTACACAGAAATCCTAGTCAAGCATGTATTGTCTGTAAACTATGCCATTGTTAACAGTATCTTCATAATGGAGCAAGTCTAGCAATAGCAATATAGGGTTCAGATGTACCTGAAAAGAAACAGGGGAGAAATGAATGATTTCCAAACAGGCTTGCTTGTGCACAATGTCTGCATCCATCTGATTTCATTGTTGTGCCACCCTTACTTTTAGAGCAGGGCACATTGACAAGGGAATAGGTCTGGGGAGGAAACAGATGGTGAGAATATGTCAAATGCCTACATAAATGTCTAAGTGGAGTACTGAGTCTTAGACCATTGTCCTTGTATTATGAAAGTAACTTGATCTTTCTCTTTGAAAGTGCTGATCGATACTGCGTAACACTACTGCAGGCACTGCTGTAGCAAGTTCTGTAGAGTCATTCTCTAATTATATAGTTATTGGTGTGTTTGGGAAGAAATTAGACTGCTTTAAACACTGATTTGGGAAGAGATTCTTGTTAGGAAGATAAACATATCTCTGTTTATATAAGCTGCAGAGATGGTTGGAAGCATACTTTGTGTGACTACACTAAGGCCGATGTTCAGGCCTTGCCAAATGTAAGTGCTGCAGACAGATGGAACTCGGTGTCCCTAATGCTGCTGCCGTGCAGCTTGGCATGAGTGCCAGTGGAAAGTAAGGTGGGTGTTGTGCCAGCACAGCCTGGGAATCTTCCTTCGGCTTGATAGCAAAAGGTGTCATTCAGCACAGGTCCTATTGCCTATGTGCTAGCGTTCTTAGGACATTGTCCAAGGTGGGTCAAAGCTGCAGTGTCACAGAAAATCAGCTGCTGCTCCTACTGCCATTTTCTTCTGTAATCCCTTGAGCACCCCTCCAGCACTTCTGCTGGAGCAGGCCTGTAGCTCAGGTAGCCCTGAGGCCGGGGAGGAGTGTGCTCATCGCCCCGGGGGTGTCGCGTCTCCTGTCTGAGCTCCTCTGCGTCACCTGGGTGATGAGGGGGTCCTGCCCTCCCTCCTGCCTGGGTGAGGCCCTGGAGCTTTGCCAGCAGTGCAGGAAGGTGGTCTTGCACGGGACTGTGCCCAGAAGCCTTCTCGTGTACAGGGCTTCCTCTGGGTACTTGTTGCAGGTCTGTAGCAACTGGGAGTGCCTCCAGGAGCTCTGCCCTGTGTGCTCACACAGTTAGCTGGGGGTAAAAGTTCTCTCTCAGTGAAGAAAATGCCTCTGCTGTTACAAGTCCTGTGACTTATTTGGCTGTGCTGCAGCTCCACGAGGCGTCCTGGTGCTGTTGTTTGCATTGGACACTGGTGGCTGATTTGTTCAGTTTTCTGGAATACTTTTTCTGGGAATAGTGGAGCTTTCATGTAATAGTTAAGAACGTTTCAATGTTCCATGAATCTGTAGCATCCTAATGTGTATTGAGGAGCCTCTCCTAAAGGGTGGATATTTAAAACCACAGCCTTGATAGTCCAAAGACCAAATCAATGGAAAACTGTCTTGAATTATTAAGGTCAGTGCCTATTCTGTTTCATGGCAAATTCTCAAAATTATACCTCCGATCTAATGTGTGAGGGCAAAATGCTTGAGAGTATGAATTCTTATTTCCATACAAATTCAAGTGTGTGCAGAATACTTTGAAAGGAATCAAAGGGGAAAACGTGGAGGAGCTGTCACTTGTCAGCCCCTTGCTTTTTGCAATGGGTATGGAAACAAGTTTAGCACAGCTGCTGTGAAGTCCTTGTTTTTCAGTTTCTCCTGTTTTCTCTGAAACTTAAGCAATGGGAATAGCACTAGGTTTGAGTTAGCCAGATGCTTTTCATTCCTGATAAGAAAGCTGGAAAGAGGTAACCAGTCAAAAATGCTGCTCATTTGTGTGGTTACTTAGCTGGACATTGTCCAGGTTAGACTGCGGAGACTCCTCCCTGCAGGAGGGGGGAAACTGATGTTAGGGACCCTCAGCACATAGCCAGCCTCTAGAGTAAGGTGTGTGCCATGTGCTCATTCCTTGGTCCTCAGTTAAAAGCATGGCTTTAATAAGCTGCCTTTCTCTCTGGACTTCTCTGTGTTCAGGAAGTTCTGTGCAGGACTGCAAGCAATAGACAAAAACTGCAGATGCAAACTTACTACTTCTCTGTCCCAAAAGCAGGCTCAAAGATCATACTGGTCTGATGGCTGAGGAAATCAGTAAATGTATGATATGAACAGTAAGTGTATGAAATGTGAACAGTTAGGGGATTTTTTTCAAGTGGTGCAGTGTTGTGCTTGTGAAGCCTGAAACCTGGACTTGGACCACGAGAGTTGTTCAGGTTTCTGCCTCTCCTCAGTTAAGTGTCACATAAAGGGGACCGATTTCACTGGGTTGGCACATCTGACTAAACCTGGCCTTTGGAGGTTGCAGGAGATTACTGGGAGATGTCGCACAACCTGGGGAGTTGTCCCCAGGAGCTGGGCACGGCTGTGCTTGTGAAATGGAGGTAAAAACCACTGAGCTGTTTCATGCCTTGAGTTACCAGGGTTGGCAGGGGAACTCCTGTACTGGCTCAGAAAGCACGTACTACAGCACAGCCTAATATGCTACTAGTGGTAAAACTGAGGGGCATCCCGTGACTTACGATAAAATTGTCTTTTAAAATAGCTTGTTTTTAACAGGGATTTTAAGTGGACTGGTATATGATCACTGTGTTTCTACAATCAGAGTATTCAGAACAATGTTGCCTTCAGCAGTGCGCAGTTGCTCAGAAGTAACACAGTAAGTGGATGCCTGCACTAGCCTGATAGTCCTTGCACTTACCTAGAAGCCACATTATCTTCTTGTTTTACATGCTTCCACTAAATAACTTTATCAAAAAACCAAACCTAACATCTGAAGATGCACTGCTTTGCTTGCTGAGCTCTGAAGGGAATTGTAGTATGTGCAGCTTTAAGATAATCTCATCGTGTGACCTTTTGCTTTCAATAGTGTTGTTTTTAACATCATTACTTACTAAAATTTCTAGTTATTTAATTTTTTTCTTCAAGCTTTCTGGAGGCACTTAAACAGTTGCTATTGTATTCCTGATGAATCGCGTTTATTTTTTCTGCTCCTGTGGGTAGGAATCTATAATAAGTGAATCTGGAATAAGAGGGTTTTTCTGCTTTGAACAATATGACTTGCTGCTTTGTTTTCTTGGTTCTTAACAGTAAGTGCCCCAGGAAGATCACTCTTCAGTATTTCTTGGTGTATTAGTGAAAGGTTTCTAAATTTTAAAGAACAATTCATGTTTCTTGCAAAATCAAAAGCATTTATGAATCTGTTATTGCTTTTGTGTTTGTATGCTGCAAAGGGCTTAACTCCTATCTTAGGAATGACTGTCTACTGTAATTATAGCAAGAATGTCTGCGTGGTAATATTGTTTATAGACAAATCCTTCTATGTTCAAAGGACAGGAAATAAAAGTGGATGATAGTAGATCCATGAATGATAGTTATCCCTCGCTCTGCACTTCTAAATCAGAAGTGTGCTCCTGTATGTAACTGTGGCAGGACTAAGACAAGAGATTAACTTGTTTCCCTGTCTGGAGCTGGAGAAAGTGGAGTTAGTCTGGGGGAGGGGGGAACAAAAAGAGTTTCATTCAATAATCCATTAAAATTAAGACCTAGTATCTACTAAGGCCTTTAAAACTTTTTTTTTTTTTTTTCAAATTACTTCATTTAGACTTAAATTATTCAGATTTTTTGAAATGTGAAAGGCTTTTCTCAACTAACTAATGCATACAGCTCTGCTTCAACTCACTGAAGCCAGCAGAGGGGCCTAAAGCAGGCACAGCAGCCCTCCTTCCCTGCCTGCTCAGCCCTGTGCTCTGAGGCTTGAGCCCCATGTGTGTCAGAAAGCGTGTGCGCAACAACCATCCTCTTGCAGAGGGACCCTTGCTGTGAGATGTGACAAAGTTTGAGATCTTAAAGTCAAAGTAAATTCCTGTCAGTTTCCACTGCTATAACTGTGATGATACCTTGCACAAAATCAAATAAAACTGAGAGAATAAATAAGGAAAAAGTGATTGAAAATTTAAAAACTCCTCCATTCCATGTTCATGATGTTTTTAATACTCATCTTGCTAAGATGCAGAACAAAGACTATTGAATTTCCATTCATTAGCAGCCAACAAGATATGAATGAGTATTAACCGCAAACAAAAAATGATTTATAACATCAAGTTGTGCACTAAAAAAAATAATTACAAATCACTTCTAAAAGAAATAATAACAGTGGAAGCAATAATTAATATAAAACATGATTGAGTAGACTTAAAACAGAACTTCAAGTAGTCTATGGCATTTCCTCAGATGTTTGTCTTAAATTTCTTTGTGCAATACCCATCTTTGCATAGTAAAGAAAAACTTGTTAAATTCCAGCCTTAAGTAATCAGTTTCTTTTAACATGCACCTATACGTCTGTTAATTTGCCTAGCAGACGTCTCTTTTAGGAGGATCAGATCAATTCAGTGACATCATGCAGCAAACTGGAATGAGCTATAGTTACCAGTTTCTTGTCCAGATGAACAGATAAATAATGGAGCAAATGTACAGTGGGTACGATGCAGACATTGCTGACCATATCTTCTTTTGATGTGATGAACAAATTAAATGCGTATGTACTTTCCAAAGCACAGCAAAGACATGTAGAAAATCAACACCTAGCTAAAACAACTTTTATTGTCTAATACCACAGAAAGCACTTCAACCTGGACCCACTCTGTGCCGTGTTATCACTTACATTCTGTACACACGGGGCAGAAAGCGAATGTGTTCTTCCACATACAGGCAACGGCTTGTGAGTGGAGCATAAACTAGGTCAAGAAATCATAATTCCTATGAAACTGCTGGTGTAAATTAAAAGTTACTCCAGCACTGAATATATGTACATAGTATTTGGGGACCACTGTGGTCTGATTTAAAACATCACATCGCACATTTACAATGTTGTTTGTGAAATGCTCCTCAAAGGTTTATTACACAGGTAGCTTACATATATTCAATTGCTTTTATTTAATTTTTGGTAACCACTGGTATTTCAATTGGGGTTACAACTACTTTGGGAGCAGAACTCTTAAAGTTGGGAATTATGTTCCTAAGAAAACTAAGTCTAGAGGATGTTGATATACTTGCAAGTATTTTGGTTTGTCATAGAATTATTGTCATCAACTTAATTCTGCTTGAAGTCAGGCAGGAATTTTCCAAAAAATGACATAGTATATGTCAGTATTGACTACCTGTGTGCAGCACCTTTAATCCATAATGTAGTAAGTGTTTAATGTGATTATGTTAAAGCTGTTTAGAAACATTAAATAACTGTCAACCAAAGCAATACATTGTAGTTCTCTTGTGAGACTGTGGATCCAACATCATAATAAGAAATATAACTGAAATGAGAAAGGTTTTCTTCTTTGATGTTTTTAAGTCATGAGAAATTTGCAGCATTTTTTTCTTATGTTCTGACTCTTAAAGCTAAATCAAGAAATAGATTTTCAGTGAATTAAGATGGAATATGTTGTAAAAGTGGACTTTCATAGTTACTAACATCCAACCTTTAAATTTAAAAAAATTACAGAAGAATCTTTAATTGATCATGTGTTATATAGCAATGAAATTTTCAGGCCACTTCACTTACATAATTTATTTCATGGACGTTTAAAATCAAGATAAAAAGGGTGAGCCAGACCTTACAGATCTATACTTTAAGGGAGTCCTAAACTAGCTCTCTTCATACCTTTCTCATGTCAGATATACCCAGGGTAGCCTGGTTACTACAGGAGCAGTACTGCTGCTCGGCAAAAATCTGATTGTACACAAGGTATACCAAAAAATAATAATAATTGTTTTTTACACACAACCTCCCCCTAAAATTATATGGGGTTTTTGCACATTTTGTTACTAGGTATCAGTAGCCAAGTGTCAAAATACTAATTTTGTGTTATACCTGGAAAAGTGGAATGCATCAAGGAGATACAGGGAGTGAGTCAGAAGTGTCAGTCATCTTTGCAAGTTGGCTTTGGTGGGCAGAAGGGAAGAGAAGAACTTGATCCAAGTTTTTAATATTGTGAGTATTTTAAGGCTTATTTAAGTTTTTACTTCACAGAATCTAGACAAACACACACAAAGCTAGTGTTGTTTGTTTTTTTTTTTTAAAAAAAAAAAGCTTGGCACTTTTGTGATTAATTTGAGGGTGTCACTTTCTGACATGGTATTACAGAAAATCTGCCAAAAACAGCCAAAATAAGAAGTAATCCAGACTTAAAGTCAATACATAGATATACACTTATTTATTGTTTTTGTTTTCAAGCATTCAAATTTTAGACCATGTATGCTTGGTGTCAGAACTCCCTGCATCTGCATGCCATTCTCTTTTTTGAGCAAGCCCAGAACACTGGCTGTACAACATGCTACAGAAAAAAGGGGGAGCAAAGAAAACAAAAACAAACCCAACATCAAAAATAGATTTACGTAAAGAATAGAACCTTTTTATATGGAAATCCTTTTTCTCTCTGTGTATATATATATAATCTGTGAAAATGATACATCAAAATCTTATTTCCATATTTACACTTTTTCCTTCTTGGAAGAACTACATCCATCACTCAATAGCTTCCATACGCAACAGACTTCTGGCCCAGGAGATCAAACAAAGCGGACAGCAAGCTCATAGAGCAGGGAGCTCTGAAGTCCAGTGACAGCATGCTGTATGGCTGGGAGGTTTGCCAGAGCCTGGTACCAGCTTTCCAGTGGTTTGTATTTATCGGGCTGCAGATTCTGCTTGGGGTCAGCTTGCTATGTCAGTTGTTTGTGATGTGAGCCATGCAGGTTACCCTTTTGTAATTAGCTCCTCATGCCACTGGAGTTTTTTAAGAAAAAGGAAGTCATGCGAACCCAGGTGAAGTTAGAGTGCCAGCAGGCTGGGAAAAAATCTTTTGCTATTTCATTACTTCGGAATAGTTCTCTTATTGTACTTGGTCTGTGTCTTCTCCTTTGTTTGAGGAAAAGGGGGGAAAAAAAATGATTTTGAAACTGTTTGCTTGTAGTGCTTATCAGTTAATGTTAACAAGAGAAAGGTGAATGGAGGAAGTATTTTGAACTTATCTCCAAAAAGGACAGTTTTTTTTTATCTTCTCATTTCCTAACATCCCAACATTGTGGTTGTAGCTGTTGTTTCTTATGTTCTTCCTTATTTAGTTCCTGCACAGCCACAAGAAAGATACCATACCCAAAATCCGGTAGTGCAAGAAGCAGCTTTTTGAATTACATTTTTTCAGATAGGGCCTTGTTGACTTGGATCGAACCTTCGTTTTTTGACATTTCTTCCAGGTTGCATCAAAAGGAGTAGAAAAGAGGGGGAGGAAAAAAAAAGCAAAACATTAGTTAGATATTACACGAACAAAGCCAATGCTAAGGTCATAGTGAAGTAAAAGGCTCACACTGTGTCAGATTAACAAGTCACCTTTCCAAGAGGTAACAACTCAAGGAATTTGGTTGCAGGCTTCCTGTAGCACAGTATCAAGTATTAGTTTCCTTATGAAGTTTAAAGATCATGCTGGCATACTGAATTCAATATTTTTTTCTGTACCACTTCAAGTAATACTCTAAATTTGTAGAAATGTTCAGACCATAGTAATGTTTGTCTACTAGGCCAAGAAAGCATGCATATACCTAAGTGGAATCAAGTCAATACTAAATATGTAAGCACATGGAGACTTTGGTTCTCATAGCAGGTGCCCACCTTTGGTTATTCCAGAATTTAGTTTGCATGTTCTCATGCAAGGAAAACGTGAGTACCTCTGTGAGCATTTACCACACTATTGACCACAACTGCTGTGAATCTCAGTAAGGTGCAAAATATAGCAAAGACGTTGCACTCGAAGGAGACTGGACAGTTTTTATACATCGTGCGGTCAGAATTTAATGTTAATAGTGGATAGCGACCTGGTAGGTGATATCCAGTCTCCTACGATACTGATATCCTATGTCAAACAGCACGACACCACAAAGCAACAACAAAAGTTAGGTGCAACCTCCCCAGTATCTGGCTTTATGTGGGGCATCAAGCAAGGGGCTCATGCATTTAGTTCTCACATTGGGCATATGCACCACTACCGCCACCAAACTGACATGCAAAAAATATGAAACAGGAATTCATTAATTCCCTAAAAGCTACATATCATCCCCAGGACTTTCTAGTTTCTGCAGCCTGCTAACTACCATCACTGCTTCCATGTTAAACATACAATGCACAAAGTTTTCCTAGTTGATTAAAACACTAATGGATGTGTGCAAAGGCAACTTGTCTTTGAGAAGACTGTCAAAGACTGGTAGTTCCTAGGCATCCTTTGTTCTGTATTTGCATTTCTGTAAGGTGCATGCTTTGTAAGAATTGTTGGCTTTTGAGATATTGCTATATTCACTTTTTTTTTTTCAATCATTTCCCCTCTAGGAGTACTGTGCTAACACTTTGTTTGAATTAAGTTGACTTTACTTCAGTACCTCAATCCATCCTCCTCTGTACTACTGTTAAATCTGAGGTAAGCAAGTTTTTATTTTTATTTTTTCAGGCCAACTTGCAGAAGCTGCATGCTAAGTAGTATGAATACAGTAACTTGGTTAAATGTGACTTAAAATGTGCTTTGCATATGCTTATCCTGGCTGTTTCAATGTGAGACATATCTGCTTCTTTTTCCTTGCCCCTCCTTTAAACACTGTCTAGGATACCCAAATTCAAACACTAGTGACGACCAACTAATTAGTCAGTCCCTTAAAGCAAATCATCAAAAAAAAATCTGGATGATGTAACTTGTCCTTTTACTCTAGGGAAAGTATCATGTTCCAGTTAGTTTTAAGTGTACAAGTCAGTTAAACCTGTACTGAATTACATTCTGTTATCTGAACTTATTTCAATTAAACCAAGAAGTAAATTTTATTTTATTTTTAAGTCTTAGAGCAAGCTACAGAGGCCAGATCTGTATATGATATCCATCTGAAATACACATTTCAAGGAATAAGACACTAATCAAATTACTGCCTTTCTTCACTTAGGGTATTCTGCTGTGAGTGTTGTAAGAAGGGGGAAAAAAAAAAACACCTGAGGAACCAAAAGAATACTTAAGACAGGAGCCTGAAACAGCCTCTGAAACACATCAGTTACAGTGTCCATAAGGCAGCATAGTACATGTGCAAAACATTAAGAGCTTGCTACAGCTCTCTGCTGCAGTCTTAGTACTTCACAAAGGTAAGCAGTCAGGTGCTTCCCTGACCCACCTTAACAACTTCATCCTGAATCATCAGGCATTTTAATGCTAAAATGAAGGGAGCAGTGTTTCTTAAATCAGCAAATGGAACCAGTTGCTGTCTTTCCTAAGAAAATTAGAATGCACAGAAATGAAACTAGGTGATTTTCAGATACTGGATATTTGCAGCCCACACCATTTTATAGCTATGTATTATAGTAGCAAAAGTTCTCACACGGTGTTAAGCTAAACTTCAAGTAAGCTTCAGCACAATCCTTTTGACTGATCCAATCACATCATCTAACTAGACACATCTCCAGGGCCTGTTTCATACATACTGTTTTCTTGGGCCTGTGTCCATGCCCAGTCAGACACCTGTAGCATTTGAAGAACAGAGGCTGTGAGCGCTCCGCCCAGGACACAAGCAGTGCTGCTCCGCACTAGTGCATGCTGAAAGCTGTTTCAAACACCATACTGATAGAGATCAAGACACAAGGTAAATGGATGTCTGCCTTAGAAAAATTATTGGATATTTCAATGTATGACAGCAATTATATGTGATATACAACTCAACTAATTACTGAACTAATCTCCATTAAAATTCTTCCCTCTATGTGACAATAAAACAAGTTTGCTGTCTTTAAGCAGTGTGTTCAAAGCAAACTGGGCACCGTCTGTGGGTCCCAAACCAAATAGTAGGACAAGCAGAAGAGACCTGTAGGAAGGCCACCTAAGAGAATGATGCTGTTTCCTAGCTTGTTGTTTTATGTGGAAAATCTTTAAGAACATAACTACTTTTTGCATTTAACATTGTAATGCCTAGTTAAATAATGATAGTCAGACTTTCAGCCTTGTAATCTGACCAGAAAAAAGTCTCTAACAAAAACAAAATTATAGATGATCCTGAACCAAAAACCATGCTACACTATAATATGATCAAGTATAACACTGAATAACATGGTTATTGTTACAAATGAAAAAATATTTCAGAGAAGAAAAAATGTTTTTAAAAAAGGCTGGATATATGCAAGAAATACCTTTCTGTAATCCTCTGCATTTCTTTTCCCCACTAATTAGGAATGTGGTTACATAGTATATTACTTGCAAATCCTTTACCAAAGTATTTAGAGATTTGTCCAAAGCCAGTATTTTAATAATTTAAAATAGCCAATGCTGTCATAAGCATTCTTAAAGCATGGTTCAAATGCTGGTCAAGAGATAAAATAAATGACCCTTTTGCTATTAAGATTGAAATTAACAAAATGAGAGGCTAATATTAGTAGCTTAAAATAAAATGCTGACCTGCTGTTTATTGCACTAGTTTGGAGAAAAAAAAGTGAGAAAATACATAATTCGGTTCTCATGCTGATGCTTATGTAGGTAGAAGCTGTATCTAGGTCCTGGTACATGCTTTAAGGCAGTGCTGCATGAAACCTACTTCCTCACAAGGTCTCCAATAGCATTCTTAGTACCTTACCTTGCATAAGCTTTTGGGGTCTACATGCATCTGCATGGACCAGACAAAAATACAGCATCTCTAAGGACTAAGCAAGCTTTTAGTTCAACCACTAATCCTCCATTTAAAAAACAGAAAACCCTGGAGCTCTTTAGCTACGAAACAATAGCTGTTAACTATAACTATATAGAATTGTACCTACAATCAATTATTCTCTATCAACCGCTTATGCCTTGTGATATAACGAGAAGCAGTTTTGCAAGCGCATTTACATTACTTTTACTAGCATTGATTCTTAGCACCGTTACTTTAACAGTAAGATGGTTATTAGTAATAAAGTCGATAACAAAAGCATGTAATTGGCTTATATTACTGCAATAGCTTTGCAAACGTACATGAATATATGCTAGAAAAATAAGCAAGCATATGCCCCTGAAACTGACATTGCAGCCAATGCAGAAGGCCCACCTAAACAATACTCTCATTGTAAAATTGCCCTATGTCGGTCCTGTATAAAATGCCATATACTGAAATCTTGCACAGACTTGCTACATCAAAATCAGTGTCACGTTTCATGAATGCCTTATTTCTGTATACTGCCTAGCAGAGTTCTGATAGAAATACATAGGACTTCCTTTAATGCAGTCTAAACCCCAGCAGCTTCAAAAGTACTATGCACAGCTCAACCGAAATAAAATCTATTTCCTAACAAGGTTTCCACTCACAGCTCTGCGGCAAACAACCAGAAAGGTTCAGAACTCCAAACAACCAGAAAGGTTCAGTAAGGCTCTATGCACCCAAAGATTCTGTCAGACAGCTTTTTTTTCTTCTCTATTCCATCTACATGTCAACTTCATTAGAAAAATTAATCTTGAATTCATTCCTGTAAATTGACTTTAAATTTCTACCTCTAAACTTGCATCAAGCCTACTTTTATGCTTCCTTTACAATCCTCCCCCCCCCACCCAGTTCATGAACAAAATTTGCTTAGTTGCAGCTTACGTTTGATTTGGACTTGACACCACAGTACCGTATGTTCATATGAAAATCTGATAACCTGTGAAACAGAAATCACATCTCCCAGTTTGTAAAGTATTAGCTACCTTCTCTCATATTTGCATATCACTTGCTTAAAAAGGAAAAGTTAAAGTCCTCTATTATCCTCATCTGTCCCTCCAGATATATTTAAAGCAAAGTATCAGAGGGTCTGCGTATGCAAGACCTCTTTTGTATACAAGTTGAAAAGCCTCCAACCCCCAGAAGAAACATGCACTTCAAGCTGTGAGCTAGGCCAGGCCAGTGTTTTTGAGGTTCTGCTACAGAACGAATGCTTGTATTTGGTCTTTTGAGAATAGCAACTTCAAGAGACTTTTCCAATATAGATCCTCTATAGGTATAATGAGCTTTATATTTGGGCAAAGGATTGACAGCAGGATGCAAAGCAGAACAGGTGCTACAATGCTGATGAAAAAGAGCTTCAGTCCAGGCCAAAGGCTGGCAAGGCACAAGACAGATTAAAAAAAAAATATTAAGAGTTTACCTAAAATTCAGGATTACAAATACTGGAGACTGAACCAGGGGTATTGATTGTACAAGAAAATGGATTTAATTTATTTAACTGAGAAACTGTAAAAAACAAAGCATCTCAAGGTAAGTCTATCAGCAGGTATTAAAAATGCTTGTAAAGATCATACATGTACACCCAGGGTTAAAAATTGACTGATGTTTTTATACATTTTGTATTTCATCTTTTCTTACCTGAGGAGCACTCAACACCAGCTCTGACTCCCGCTAGGGCCTCTGCAGCTTGCACCAGTGCCAGGGGAAGCACAGGGAGCACTAATTCCACCTGCTTCAGGCCAGCTCTGGGTGCGAGGCATGAAGCCCTGAGCAAGTGTTTAGAGAAATACCAAATGAATGCAGCAGGGGTTAGGTCTTTCTGCAAACCCTGATACTGACAAGCAGTGCAACAGGAATTAATAATTGTCTTTTCCAGCAGAGAGTGCAAGCACTGTTTTCAGCTGGGCTGAAAGATATTTATTTTGCTTCTATATACAGGTGTAATTAAGGTCACCAGACACTATGAAAATTTAATAGTCAAACAGAAGTAAATGTTTTCAGGTGACCTTTGAAAGTGAATGAACAGAGAAAATAATGATCGGGTCATCTTCATATTTTTATATCCTTCTTAATCAATTAAGATTTTTTTCTCAAGTCAAACATGGAATATGAATATAGATAATATATAACATTATTTCAATTATTATAAAAAACCTGATTATTGAGGAATTATAGTTCATTGTCCTATCATGACTTTCTTAATTCATGTTACTGAAAAGCAATAGCGACTTGAATAGCATGAAAATTTACTTTTTTTTTCTGTGCTTCCATGAATTGTAAGGTTAAAGCACTGGTTCTAAGTTTAGATCCTTTTTACCAAATACGGACCATGCATGCATATAGATGTGACACTACAAAAAAAATCTGTAATTAAGTATCTTTGTACAAGACTCTCTTTAATGGTCACAAATAGAACAACTATCAAGTTACTCTTAATAATTATAAGACAAACTAGAAACGGGTGAGAACAGTTCTTATCTTTCAGGAAAACTTTGAGCTTTCAAAGTGTTCTCTCTAAAGCTAAGCTGAAATTTTATTAAAATTGTGATTCAGTAATAAAAAACAAGCAGCCAGAAACAAAAGTAAGCTCTGGTATTTATGACAACTGTTTCAGTAATGCATATTTGTTACTGAAAACTATTTATGTACTGCCAACACTTACCATTTTCACTTAAAAGATTTTATTAAAGCACCACCACTAACTGAAAATTAAAAAAGAGCTTGCTTGCTAATTGCTAGGGTGAATTCGTGCATGAAAAACAATAAAAGGAACAATTTAACAACTTTGCATCCTGATGACACTGGCTGGTTTTGAATCTATTTCCTCCTCTTGTTCAGCAAATGTCTAATTCTCTCTCTGCAAAACAGTTTGTTACTGTTTGTGGGAGGGGGTTACTTCAAAATCTTGTAGCAGGAACTCAAAATTTAGTGATGTAAGCAAGAAATAGAAATGCCATAGCCACTGAAGAGAAGACATGCGGCATTGCTTACTTAAAGCCCCATCCTGTCCCCCCAAGGACAATAGCTGCTACCAGGATGGCACCAGCGATGGAGCCTATTATAAGATTGGTGGCACTAGGACCTGTGATAAAGGATTATGGTAAGAAAGACATAAGAACCAACCACTGTATTCACATTAAGTGAAGCAACTGAAGGGTAGTCAACAATTCAAGAACTACAGACAGCACACAAGGTGGTATCTGTAGACAATTTCAGCAGGCCCAACTTACTTTTAATAGTAAGAATGAACAAAGCTGTTGGTCTCTGCCCTGTGTGCTATGTTGACTTCTACCACAGATAATATCTAATATTAGACAGCAAATTCTGTCGTGACTTACTCCATCATCTAGTGAAATAACTTTAACTGAGGACACTAAGAAATCTGTAAATAATTCCTTAACTTAAAGGTAACATTATAAATGCTATATGTTTTATGACTACAGCAATTGGAAAAAAAAATCACCCCTCCTATTTTTTTAAGTAGACCCTGAAAGGTGGTCGCTATTTTAATTTGAGCTGAGAGCATCTAGCACCACTTGCTAATCAGAGTCCAGACTCCCTACCGTTAACGTCAATGCTAAATTTACAAACTGTTTGACAAAGGAAAGGATTATATAATAAGGAACAGAAGTTGACATAAAAGCTGTATTCCCATTAAGCTTTCCAAACATCAAAGCATCTCTTCATCATCCTCAAGAAGCTACTTAACAACAAAGTGGGGAAAGGTGGAGCAGGAAAAAAAAGCAACAAAAAGCAGCAGCACAAAATATATTTGTGCACTTTTCTGAAGAGGCAAGAGAACACCTAAATAAGAAATTCATAATTGACCTGTAAGTGCTCTATTTACACAGGGTGGAAGAAAACGGACAATAGATTTGAGTATTTTCCCATTTTAATTGCTGTGCACAAAAATTACCCATCGAGTAGTCTTTGATGTAAAGTTAATTGCATCTGAGCTTAAGACAAAATAAAACCAACACAACAGTTCTTTTGCAGCATATTGCACGCTGTGTTTAAACATTTAAATATCCGGGAATAGCCTTCAAAAACAGTTCATACCTCCTATCCCAGTCTCTCAAAATCAACACTTCAACACAGCAATAAAAAAAAATACTACTTTAAATGTTCTGAAGCTGAGTTTTGAAAGCTATCAGACAGCTAAAATAAAAATGAAAAAGTAGCAGCCAGGGATCAGTAAAGGAAAGAGAAAGGGCAACTGCAATAGCTCAAAGTTTTAAGCTGTTACGTCTGTATCCCAAAACCTTCTGTCCAGTCCCAAACACTACAGTAGGAAAATACCCTAAGTTTTAAAATGTAGCAGGGTTACCTAACTTCATTTCAGCCATTGTACGCTCCCCAAATCAGTGCTGTTGAATGTTAGATTAGCTAAAACATTTTTTTTTCTCAGATTTTGTTTGTAACATGAAGTGGTATAAAAAAATTACTCTGCAAACATGTCATGAACTGATTCATGTCAATATACAATTCAGGAATTGAAGAGTATACAAACACTGCTGAAAATAAATATGGTTTAGCACTCTGAATTAGTATACACAAAAATCAGGTACACAAAAAATTACTTTCCCCTCAACTTCCGTAGGAAAAAAAAATTGCCATGAACTTAAGCTGAATACTTTCTTTTTTGAGGACCACACATTTACTTTAGGAAGACTGTTTGCTACAAGGAAGCGTAGCAAAATGGGGCTTATACATTCTCCTAAATCTTTTCAAACATTTGCTGTAAAAATTGTTTCCAGCAATTCATATACAAAGAGTAATCAGGAATATTAATAAAAGACTTAGACTGAAGAGAAATGAGGTGAGTTTTACAGATATGAGCAGTACACAGATTGGACAACAGTAATTAAAAAGGTAACTTTTCACAGTTTGGAAGAAAATATCTTATTTGGTCTTACTTACCTTTAAAGTCACACCTGGCTCTAAATCAACAGGAATAAGCATGGTGGAGGGTAAATGAATGCCACCTGACAAGCATTGTACTCGCAACTGAGACTTGCTATGAACAGTTCACAGCTGTAGCTCAAACAAGCTACTGTATTTCACTTGGATGTGCATCTTACTCTGGATTTTATCAGATGACTGCACACAACAAAAAGACTGAAAACACAGCAAGTAATTTACCTGTAAGAAATTTCAGAAGCCTTGATAAACTCTAATGCTGATTTCTTTCTAGCCATAAAATGCTATCTTCCCATTAAAGAGATACGATGATTAACCGATTGTAATGCATTCGTAACTTAGATAAGGAAGTACACCAAAGGGCCACTTTTTAACATCTCTCTTCTTTCTGTGTTCCCTGGTTGTTAAGTGTTTGAAAAAAGTCTATTTCGTAGTGGACATTCATTCAACAAAGAACAAACTTCTGTTCTTTCAATACAGGAAGCCAATACTGTTTTTATTCACTTTAAATATGGAAGAATTCAATGAAAGTTCAAACATAAGACAACATACGAGACAATCAGGCTAAGTTAATGGAAAATTTATTAAATTGTGTTACATAATAAAGTGGGTCCTAAACAGCTATTTTTCATAGACTGTTTTGGGTTGGAAGGGACCTTTAAAGGTCATCTTGTCCAATATCCCCCTGCCATGGGCAGGGACACCTCCCACTAGATCAGATTGCCCAAAGCCCCGTCCAACCTGACTTTGAACATTTCCAATAATGAAGCATCCACAACTTCTCTGGGCAACCCGTTCCACTGTCTCATCACCCATTGTAAAAAATTTCTTCATTCCAGCTGATCTCAATCTACCTTCTTTCAGTTTTAAAACCATTGCTCTTTGCCATGCAACTACAGGCCCTAGGAAGTCTTTCTCCGTCTTTCCTGTGAGCCCCCTGTACACCTATGACAAGCAAATAGCCACTATTAAAATTGAGGTAGTGGGCTAACACTTAAGATTACAGCTCTCCAAAATTATGAGAAGACTTACTTACACATACTCTTTATATATGAAGACTACACTTCAGCATTCTACTGCCTTCAGGTAACAGAATGTTAGCAACAGGATATTTGAAAGTTAGAAGCTTTTATGTAAAACTAGTTATATACACTGTTATCAGCTTTCATTTTTCTAGCTAGATTGTGTGAGCCATTATTAGACTGAAAGCCCCAAAGAGTGTAATAAACAATTTGCTTTTTATCAAATAGTCCAGGTTACCCTGATTCTATTTTGCAAAATAGTAAACTCTTTTTTTCTATTACTTTTGTAATTTGTCATAACGTGAACATTCAGACATCTAATTTTACTGTGACAATGCAAAAATTCACAAACTTTTTGTTTTATGCCCCACATTATCCCAGACAGGAGAAGGTTCAACACTGCATGAGCAAATCACACGACACAGACACAGTCAAATCACACGACAAATACAATCACAATATGACAAAGCTAAAGGGGTAATACACAGAGGGCTCAGGTGCATACGGTTACCTCACACACTAGGCACCAGACATAAACTAAGAAAAATGCTTACTCTATTCCCCACCCTGTGCCTCCAAAAATCACCCCCAAGGCCAGAATGGTCCCTGCCACTGCACCTATTAGCCTGTTAGTGGCCATGCTCACTGTGTGGAGGGAAAAGGGAAGATTTTTTAAGGAAATGATCACATCATATATGTCTGAAATGAAAACATAAAATAATTCCTCAAAGGAATATTTTACTTTATAATCCATCATCTGATAAGCAATCCAAACCTCCAACCAAACTTTTATTTACCAAATACCGTAGCTTTAAAAATTCTGAAATAAGCTTTATGTGATTTTATTTGAATGCCTGCAAATATTTCAGTAAAATCTTCCCTGTAAACATAAGACTATTCCTTTTAGCTTGTGATTTTATTATTTACTTAAAAAAGGAACATCCTCAGCCTGCTGCTTATTGTAACAGCCAAAATGTAAATAAATCACCAATAAGAAAACTTCCATTTGATCACCAGAAAGATACTGTATCCAGTATAACTAAGCAAATAAAAACTGTTCGGAAACAGTTCAATTGCAGGGGATAGAAAACAAAACAACTTTTAATTAAGTCCTTTACAAGTGTGTAATATTTTTGTTTGTTACTGCATTTATCAAACAGGACCCTAGTTATCTATATCACCTAAAGACAAGTAACACCTTGTAAAAGGAAAAACCTACCCTTCAGGTAACAGCTTGGAACTTCAGTATATTCAGAGACTCTCTTAAGTACACTGAAGCCTTATTTTTCATTTTTGAAATAAGCTTTTTTTTGAGGAAAGAAAAAATAACCCTGCATTTCCCACATGTTATAAAAGATTAAAAGTTTGATAGATTCATTGTGTTTTAACAGAGCATAAACAAGCATCTGAATTCTCTAATGGGAACTTTTTCAGGGGACAAAAGCATTATACTCTTCATGCTGAAGGAAGTCTCCTTTGAAACTTTCTCTTTTTTAAAAAATTCATAAATATACACAAACACACACACACACACACTTGAGACGTTTTATATTAAAAACAAACACTATTCCACTAGTCAAAACAAAGGCCCAATTCTGCAGTGAAATTGCAATGAAAGGATATTGTGTGCATATGGAGCCCCACTGACTTCAAAACTATTAGCCAGCATTGTAAAATAATTCAAAGTTTCTGCAGTAACCAAAAACTAACAGCAAGAACTCCTTGTCTTCTCCAAACAGTTACCATCCTGAATTGCTCTCCTGTGGGTCTGCTAGTGCAGGTTGCTGAGTTTAGGCTAATTCAAGACTCATGCATTAATACCAACATAATTAACATAATTAAGGATGACCAATTTTAAAATCCTGAAGTACAGCATGGAGGCAAAGGCAATTGACGGGTGATGCAATGGTCTGGAAAGTGCAGTAGGAGCAGTAGTCAATTATCAATTATAACAATATATAAACAAATAGCAATACTTTTTTGCGCTATACTTAATCTAATTGTAGTAAGAAAAATAGTGGAATCTATGGTGTGAAGTATCTTAAAGCTACTGTGTGAAATTTTACGTCTCTATATAAAAGATACATACTTGTGCAAGTATAGAAACTCTCCCTAAATAATTATCTGCTGTCATGCTACTGAAGCACTAGGTTTCAGCACTAAACACTACGGTAAGTAGTTCAAATAGGAAGGAATTAAACCCTGAATCATGCAACATACAGGTGATATTGACTTAAGCAAATCTTTCTGTATCAAAGCTTCTCACAACACATGAACGTGATTCTAGTTTATTTACAAAATATTTTCCTTTCCCCTTATATCAAAATATAAGGATTCCAACACAAGTAGATAGTTTAATGCAAAGAATTAACTCATCATCAAGCAATTGATCTTGTAAGAAAGAGTTGGTGTCCCTATCTATACATGGCATAAGGTGTGAAGTAGATGGAAGTGATGAGGATTTATTTATTTTAAATGACAGATCTGTAAATTAATTGTGTAAGCAGTATAAAGACTTTCACTAGATTCTTGTAAAAATGTTACTACTACAATATAAAATCTCTTTCCATTTTTTTTGTCTTCAGTCTGAATCTGTCAAATATCTGAACGTTTGACACTCAAAACAAGAAGCATATCTGCTAGTTTGGATCTATTCTTAATGATATATATGCTTATGTAAAGAAAAATCCAATGTTTTCTAATACTGTAAAAAAAAAAAATAGTACATTCTCAATGTGATACTAAAACATTTTCCAAATTTCTTTACATCTGGATATGGCCACATTTAAAGAACAAATAAAACTTGTTGTATTCCAATCATGCGAACATAACTAACTGCTTAAAAACTTTCATGTATAAAGTGCAGTACTCATGATCAAAACTGTAAAAATTGAAGGTTTTGTATCAGTACCATGGATATGGCTACTCACTTTGTCTAGGCTTGATTTCATGGATTTTCACTGCTCTGGTTTTGAGAGTCAGATTATATTCATTCTAGTTTGTTCCTTAGATTTCTGGTCATATCAGATGTCACTTTGTGATGCTGGATTTAGTTTAGATGCAACATTCTCGCAGCTGAATCTGCTACACTTTTCTCAAAAACAAAACAACAACAACAAAAAAAGAGTATTCTGTTTCTGAATCTTTACAGAAGTACGGAAGGTTACTTCTGTATTCTTTTGACATCTCCCAGAGGAATCCTCTATTAGCACACCAAAAGAACTTATAGTGGTTGTCAGCGTACAGGCTCCTAAATTCAATTCCAGGTGATTCAATTATCAATAAATTACTGCACCAACATACACAAAAATAACTCATCTTTTGAGATTCTTTGAGCCACCTTGTAACAAAAACATACTCTTCCTTTTTTCAGTGGAATCCATTGAAAACTGGAGTGTAAGCTATATGTCTGTACCTAGCAGAAATACGTACAGATACTACTCATTTAAGAATTTCTTACCAGAATATTTCAGCACTGATACATGGATTTTCATAAAGGTGCTTCCATTCTGAAGTCATTCAAGTTAATCTGAATTACACGAATCTAACCAAGATAAATATACTTTCTGTGCTGCCTTTCATATAGACCTTTTTACAGATGAGGGAATTAATTCTTACCTATAGGATTTGTAAGTAAGCAATTAAAAATTTGTAAGCAGTGTTCCAAAGCTTGGAAAGTTTTATGGGAAATGGAATGACAAGTGTCTTTGTAAGACAAACTAGACAGCTAAATAATGACCTGTGGTAGGGTTGTAAATCCAGGAAGTACCTGCAAAGATTCCCTATAATATAAATCTGGGCTGTTCCAGAGAACTTCCTTCACAGCAGGAACGTGTTTCAAGATGATCTCTTTGACACTTCTTGGGAAAGGAGTGCTGGAACCATTCTGCTAAGGGGCAAAAGAATACGGCACACAGGATGGAAATGGAGGCATTCTGAAAGGACATACCAAAATCCTGTCTTCCCTTCACAGAATATCCTGGGCTAGAATGGACCCTCAAGGATCATTGAGTCCAACTCCATTGAAGCCCCGGATACTTTAAAGTGTAATGAATTGCACTGTGAGCTCTAAGGACTACATTTTAAAGTTTGTTTCCATCAGCTTTATAGAATGGACAGAATGCTCTAGAACTGGGATTTAGCTGATTTTTTTTTTTCCTCCAGGATTTCATTTGCTTATTGGTAACTTTATCTGTAAATGCATACATGATTCTGGATAAATACAGTCTGATGTTGGATAATGTCCTGATGACAGAAAAAGCTTAAACCCTTAGCACAATCCGAAGACATTGTTTGGAAGAGATGTCAGTGAGAATCTCAAGTGCTGTTCTTCCTCTCTGAAAAATTTTGATAAATTTTTGACAGTAACTCCTCTTTGTATTTTTACTTCATATACAGTTGAAATACCTACTATACAGGTAAGCAATAATGGTCATAAAAATAATGTAAGTCCATAAGAATCTTATTTTTCTTCCCATTAAAATCTGATGCCAAGAAACCAAAGCTATTTCCACCAGAGATATTTGACTTTTCCCTTTTTTGTGTGACAGCTCTCTGAATTACCTGAGAATAGCTAAGGGAACTGGAAATCTCTAGTAAAACATAAATGCTCAGATAAATAAAAAGTAAGAACTACATTTAGTCAGCTTCCAATCATAAAGAAAATGATTGAAAAATTGAGAGTAGGTGACAAAGGAAAAATCAGAAACTTTTACCTACTGAAATCTTCCCAAAATTTAAATTAGAAAATTAAAAGTTTAATTAATCCTCAAAGCAGAAAGACCTACATCATCTACACGAAGCAGAATTTTACTGTCTGTTTCTAAACAGGACTGCACAGTATTTTTCTCTTCCTATATGCTAATTCTACTACCACGTATCGACTGAAAAAATATCATAAATATTTGAAAGAACATTACAACTGAAATCGCACAAACCCTTGGGTCCTTCATCCTTCTTGTTACCAGTATCCCTGACAGGATCATCAATACTGCAGTCTGTCCCAGCCCAAGAGAAATTACAGATGCAAGTGGCTTCATTACTACATACCTGGAAAAGAAAATAAATAACAACTGCTGCTTTTTAACTGTATTTTCTTAAATTTGTTCAAAGTAATTAGGTAGTTCACACAATAAAAATTCATCCACTTATATATTATAGCAGTAGCACTGAGCATTTAGAAAGAGTATAAAAGTATCAGTAGCCTGAAAGTTTGCTTTAGCCCTCTAAATACGCTCAGATGCTAGGAAAAGCAGAAGAGTTCCTAGTGGTTCCAATCATCACTTGCTCTACACAACTGCATAGGATGAGAGAGATAACAGAAACTCTAATCCACCAAGAAACTATCCAGACTCATTGTATCTTCACCAACAAACTGTGTAGACTTTTGGCCTGGATGTTCAGAATGAATACAAACATTTCCATTTAAAAATGTAAGAGCTGGTCATGCTTTACAACCTTTCATTAACAGTTTGTTATCATGGAGAAAAAACTGTAAGATTTTTAGTGCTTTTGTCCTCATTTTTTTTCTAAGCAGCAATGAGGACTGCTTTTCTTCTAGGAATAGGTCTAAGTCTACATGTAGTTGAATGACCTCTAAAGAGGATGTACTCACTAAAATTGGCAGTATATTTGTCATAGATATAGGAAAACCTATCCAACCAGGAAAACCTACAATATCAAATCAATAGCACAAGTTAGTATCTATAAACTTTTCACATGAAAAAGAGTATGGTATGTCTTGCTAAGGGTTACTAAAGAAAAAGCATGACATGAGAAAAAGACACAAAACAAAGAATGAAGTTTTGATTGTGAGATTTGAAGGGAAGTCAATCATTAGGCATCAGCTGATAACACATTTTAGATGCTGGAACAAACCCACCGACTAATTAACCTACACACTAATAATTGGAAGTAGCACGTATTTTTCTTTCCTTTTTTTTTTTTTTTTAATCTCACTCTGCTTCTTCAAGTATTCACTGAAGGAACTTATCTAGAAAGATGATGATAAATGCATCTCATGACAGGTTTGATCAGCTGAAGTATGCTTTTAAAATTACCAAAGCAAAACAGAAAACGTAGGTCCCTCACCACTCATGCCACTCTTCAAAATGTACCAAGATTAAATCTCTCAATCTCTTCTAGATCCTCTATTATATGATTAAAAAAAAGTTGTTGTTAACTTTGAACCCAGCTGACATTTCTTCGAAGGGCTCAAATTCATGTCTACTCTTCAGTTACACATTAACAAAAAAAAAAAAAAAAAAAAACTTTCATGTATAAAGTCCAGCCCCTTAGGCAAGTATATGCCCACTGAAGACAATTGGACTTACGGGTAGAATAACAGAATATAATGTACCTGAATGTAAAAGGATATAATTTGTGTATATTCAAGAAGAACATATCATCTCTGTTGAGGTCCAGCATTTTACAATTTTAATAACTTCAGTCATCAGGTGTGATTCCATGAACAGAGGGCCAACTTTCTCAAGGTGTTAGTATGAAGGAAAAAATTTAACGTAAGATACTTGAAATATAGATAATGCATTACAGAGGTCTTTAGAATAACTAGTACCAAACTTTCTTGACAGTAGCAAAAACAAGACTTTGGATGTAGTTGCAGAAGTCATTTGACAACTTCACTTTCCAAAATTTTATCTTTGCTTCACAGAATGTTAGTTCTCCCTAGAATCTATCATTCGCTTTTTGAGATCAGCAGGCCTCAGGAACACTTTCAAGTAAAGAACTGCACAGGGTACATAACAGAGATAGGTAGAGAAGCATCGCTGCTAACTCCAAGCACAAGCTCACCCCATGACCGGAACAGACTTTTCCATTAGAACCAATGGGACAGCTGCTTATGTTCAAGGACTGAATTGGCAGGCACTTCTTGTCCAGACACATCATGTGAGGACCACATGGAGCTCCATCCTCCACGTAACCTAAATCTGTATCATCATCTAAAAGAACATGAGCACCACTAGGAGAAATAAGTTTAAAGATAATATTAGTATTATGTCTGCAGTCTATTGAAAATATTAAACATGTCAGTCTAGATACTAAAAGTTTCATACCTTTCTTATGTCCATACATACACAAAGACGACAAAATTATCAAGTCTTTCTCTCCATCTACAGGACTGACAAAGTGTTTCAGTTGTCAGACTACAAAGATGTCTACATAATGACCTAAATACTCAAAATGGTACCTTAGTTTCTTGTTGTTTGTTTTGCAAACAGTCTTTGGTGGATTGTATTTTTTGTTTGTTTGTCAGGTGATGACATTTAAATAAAAACATCAGTGGAATAAAAGAAGAGTTCAGAATCATTGTTCACTCAGGCTCTAACTACATAACAGAATATTCTTAGTGTGACAGTAATGTTGCCAATGTCTTTAAATACAAATCCAGTACTGTGCACAGCAAACTAAAATCCATTTACCTGACCTTTAACTGAACTGTAACTTAACATCTTATCCATCCACAACTCTTCACAGTTCTCTCCCTCTGAACCTTCACTTTACCTATAGGTTTTTATTTTCTCTGAGGATATTATGTTTAATACGTGGGTCTTTGCTAATTACAGATTTTTTTCCAGAAAAATATAATGCTGAGCATTAAATTCTGACTGTGAAGTACTGCTAACAGAGAGTTGAGGCAGAATAATCAGGAGGGCAACCCACATTTCACCCTCTTTAAATGTGGAATTTTTTTTTTTAATCAGAAAATTAATGCTCAGAATAATAATTTTGCTGTAAGATATCAATTACTTTTAAGTCATGTATTTTTACATTTATTCTTATGTTCACTCAGTTAGGTTTGATAGAGCAAAATTATCTTTTACCTGCAGTCCACTATTCGTCCTTGATGATAAAATGAATTTGGGATAATTTCTCCTTGAACCTGACCAACTCGTGGAACTTTAGTAAGATTAGTGCAGAGCAAAAAGCCACAGAAAACATCACTGAAATATGAAAGCAAAAATCAAAAAGTTACTGAAATAGTATGAAATAAATTTACAAAATAGAAAGACTGGCAATGCTGCTGGTGATCACATTAAGTAATATAGGACAGTAAGTTACATGATAGACTTTCAGAGTACAGGTGTAGAAATGAAATGCTATTTGGTGTAAATGACAAGAGGTAGAAACCAGTAGTTATGCATTCTAATGTACCAGTGCACAGTATTCACATAATGTTCACATAAATAAATTTCATTTGTGCTCTGAATATAATACAATGAAAAGGAGGCGAATTGTACATGGCTTTGTCCTATCAGACTACATTACGTTTTCCTACATCTAACAGCTTGGACATCATACATTAAGGTGAAGTTTAAATTTTTCATTGCATTTTATTTCCCTTGCAGGACCACAGAACCATAATAACAATCAATATGATGAGGTGTGCATGAATTTTAGGAAAGAATCTACTTTTTTACATGTGCATTCTTCAATGGAAGGGTCTCCAATTAAAGCTTCCATCTCTTTCTGTAATTGCCCAGAGTCATACAAACAGCTGGATGAGTGCTGGAAACTATTTGTTAAAACTGCAAAGATTTTAAAAAGCTCTTCAGTTAGACCATTTTTCTGCATCACTGTACTGACAAAAAAAAAAAGCTTTTACGCAAATTAGGGTTTTGGTATACATATCAGAACACCACCGTTCTTCATATATACAAAAATCCATTTAACCACTTCTTTCCTTACCTGAAATATTAATTTTCCTATCTGAAATTAATCATGTAACCCAAAAGGCAAAATAACACCACGTAAATAATATCAGTCAAAGAAGGAACACACTGTTTAGCCAGTACAATTTTTACATGTATTCTAAAAAAAAAATCTAAAAAATTACAGAATAGTAAGTAAATCAGGAGAAGGTTAAGTCTACCCATTAATAATAATTGACTTTGAAATTTAATCAAATATTCATCTAGCAATGTGCACATACAGGTAAAATCAGCCATTTCCTATATAGCTTGTTCAAATGTCTAATGTTCCTCTCTGGTCAAGATAAAGGTTGGAACAAACTTTAAAGAGCATAACCTAATAACATTCTCAGAGCCACTCTAGCAAGCAAACACGTTTTAATCTGCAGCCTAATTTATCCCCACCAATTATGAGGCATTGGTATATTATACATAAACCTGTGACTTTTTGCTGCCTTGTACGCCACGCCATCTGAGAGCACAAAAATTACACAGTATCATCCTTAAAACCTAGATTCTTTAGGAATGTATTGCTGAGTCACCTGCGGAATTTTCACAGACATGGAACTTTCTCAAGCTGCAAACATTGTGAGGAGAATATTCAAAATAATGCTGAACAAACTGCTGATGCATTGATGAAAAAGTAGAACACATTAAACCAATACTAATATATTTTAAAATACCAATTGTCTCTACTAAACCGCGCTTACTGTTTGCTACACTGAATCCATCGGTCTCCATCCTTTCCACAGTTTCCTTTTTTTGTGCCTTCTGTATTAAGCTTCTCATAACAAAATTTGTCAGATCCTGAGGACTCTGTTGATGAAGAAATGAAAGGATTATACTTTCTAATGGTGACACAAGTGCTTTGAAAACTTGTGTAATTATTTATTGCAGTTGGATTATTATTAACACAAAACTTATAAATCTAACCATTTGTATTGTACAGAGATAGCACTTTCCACAGTGGGAACCTACACAGACAGAACTGCAATACCTAGATGTTTTTTTCTAAATAACCCCCAATATTCAAAATTTGCTCTGAACTTTTATAAAAGTAACTGTGTTGTTTTCTCCATTTGAATTTAACTCTGTTATTTTGTTCACTTCATAACACCTACACATAGTTTTAATCTACTTGTTCCCACTGCGTTTATTCCTGATCTGTATTTCAGGAGATCAAAAATTGTATCTATGACATACAACAACACCTGATATCAACTCAAGGTGGTTTTTTGTTTGTTTGTTTTTTAATGTTTTAGGAGGTCACAGATGAATCAAGGTTGAACAGTCAGAGTGTGATTTCTACTGCTTCTTAGGAGTAAAAATCTGAACTAACATTTAAAACCACAATTATTTGCTAACATTTTTTTTTTTTTCCTGAAAATCACTGAAAAAAAGCACTACAATTACATAGAGGATGATAAAATAAAGTAAAAACAAACAAATGTTATACAATAAATCCCTCACCTCCCGCCCCCCCCCCCCCCCCCCCAAACTCTTGAGTCTCAAATAGGCATAAGCAGCAGTAGCAGTTATGGTTAGGCAAAACTCAAGAAAACATTAAGTGCTAGAGTACAGGACATCCTGATAGGTCTGCTCTGCTGAACTGTCTCAAAGTCATTAAACTGAGTAGTTACCCGTCTCAGCTGCAAGCAAACCCCATCACAAGTACTATTCTATTTTACTCAATGAAGTTTACATCTAGGTTTAAATTCGTAATATGGATAATTAAATACATACTAATGTATGAATTTTCCTGAATATAGGATGATTAAACAAAGAGGGTAGGAGCAGCTCTAGCATGAACCAGTGCTGGGATAAGGGAATTGACAACTGTCATTAATAGCAAAGCAGCAACAACAACAACAAACAACCTAACAACCAAAACCATGTTTGAAACTATAAAATAAAAAAAATCCTGAAACCCATTTTTCCCTAGTAATAGTAACTCAAAGTTGCTAATCTCACCTAACTCCACCAGAGTCCAGCATTTGCTGCCCTGTCTATGTCTGCAACCACATCAGGTCAGAACAATCTCACTGTCACCACTCCCAAACAAGTGTGCAACTTGACATTTTGTTTGGCAATCAAGTCACAGTTTCACACTGCCTTCTACTGAGCAGAAACTTTTTAATTTACAGTAGGAAGAACAAAAAGAAAAACACTAAAAATATAAAACAAAGGCAAGAATGAAGTAAAAATAAAATACATTTAGGGTATTAGAAGTCAACCTACTAGATCCCCAGATATATTTGCACTGATTATCTCTTGTCTTGCATTCACCATTGTAGCAACGGCCCTAAACAAAACACATCATGTTAGCAATGATAACTGACCACTGTTTCATTTCATTCCCTTCCCCTGCCAAATGTCTCATTTTGATTCTTCATCCACATCTTGGAGTGTACATTAGTTTTCATGAATTTGGGTAGATTGACCACGCATTTTGGCTCAGATTCTCAAAGTCAGTTGGTGTCTAATATGCACTGAAATTTCAGTAGCTGCTTTGTTTCTCTCATTTACATAGTTGTAAAGAACACGGATTATAATTTCATATCTACATACAAAAATGTAAAGATACCAAGCAAATCTTACTCAAACTACAAATCATTACTATTCACAAAGTGCATTAAGCACAAATGACACTAATGTTCAAAAGACGGTATCTATGCAGAAATACAGAAGACAGGATCTTTACAAAAATAAAAACTTGTATTGGGTCAAATTGTATTAATTGATGTGCAGAGATTTGAGAACACTACATACCTGATTAGAATCACAGGCATATCCATCCTGTTTATGAAGATTTGGTGGACACTGAAAAGGAGTACAATTATTTTTATCATGTGTACTGCAATCCAAAGAATCACTATGGAATATTCCTGGTTTTAAGTGACAATTGCAAAACATAATGAGGTGGTAGATAATATAATTACTGGAGGAATCTTTATAGCTATTTATAAAAATTAAAAAGTGAACATCTTGAGCCATAAAATACAAGGTTTGATTCTAACTTTCTGCATATTCCCAATGGAAATTAAGGAGGTGAGGCAAAATAAAAAGTGAAATAGCTGTGCTCAGTAACAGGCTATTTCCTAACAAATACTGGGGCCATGTTTGCTCTCATGTGCAACACTGCCACTACATTCTGAGTCCCGTTATGAAAGTGAGAGAACCGTTAGCTGTAGCCTACCACTCTGTTGATTACAGAGCCATATTGTAATTATGTTCATGTTAACTGTAATGTTCTCTTGGCATTGCAAAAATTTTTTATGCGAACAATTCATTAGCCCCAGAAGCCTCAGATCACTAAAGCTAGGAGTATACCAGCATCAATGCTTTTCTTCAACAAAAAAGGGACTGGTGAAGATTTGGAAAGGGTATGGTGCTGCAATGTACATCATAGCCAATACTTTCAGGGCAGCCATTCCAGCTAAAAAAGGCCTCTCTCTCCTCCACTGAGAAGCCTCCACCTGCAGAATGAAAGATTTACAATAAAATCTCACCAGTAGCTACTATCTGTAAGTGTGAATGTCTTGGATGACAATATTCAAAGAGGTTACTGTTAATTTATTGTAATCTACAATACAGCCAATGCCCAAAGAGAACTATGAGATCTTATTTCCTCAAAGTTAAGAACCTGATACAGTAGGGTGCAGCAGAGCTATTAAGATCTTATATAATCTTAGAGCTAAATATTCAGTATTGGAAACGAACATACATGACCTAACAAGTCAAAACTACTGTGAAAATGGAAGATGTGCCGAATGTTAACTATTTAAAAGAACTCAAAATAACCTTTTGTCTGCTCTTTATTCCTGTACTTTTGAGGATTATCCAAGTATTTTCAGGAGAAATGTGTACAAGTTATAAAATAATCACATTTGCACTCTTAAAAACATAGCATTTTATTCCCAATTTGTTGTAATTGTCTATACTTTCTACATTTGCATTTTAAACTGTTTTATTTCATGAAATCATACTGTTATTAACTTTGAACCCATTCACATTTGCAGTATATTCTTAGTAATTAAACTATAGACAAAGCAGAGAGCACAGGAGGATGTCTAACATAAATACTGTACAGATATAAAAATAAAACTCATGAGTTTTAAAAACCAACCAAAAATGTCATATTCTGAGTCCACTAGATTTTGCTTGCTTGCTTATATTGGTTTGTGTTGTTATATTTAAGAAATTTTGTTAGAATAATAAAAAAAACCACTTCCCTAAGTACAGTTATTTGAGGGTATATGACAGGACTGATTGTCAGTCTGGGTTTTCCTCTTAAATTGGTGTGAAGTGAGTGCAAGCAAGTATCAATAGTTTGGCCAGAGAGAGTTGCATACGTACCTGGCCAGAATCTCCAGTGCAGAATTCTGCAATATCACATTCATTCACTGCATATCTACAGTCATAGCCTCGTGGAAAAAACTAGAAAATGAAGAATATAGTAATATTACATAACAGCAAAATTAAAGGTTCCTGTTTGGAATAACTCTTCATTTTAATGCTTTTTAAACACTAAACTTGCATATATTTGTGCTTTTTTTTTTTGCTTGTCTAACCACAAAACAACACAACCTCAACAGCTAAGTGTTGAAAAATGTTCCATTTTCTTAATCTTTTAAAGGCTAAAATGAAGTATACAATACTTTCAATTTTTTTTTTTTTTTAAATCTATGATAGGTAAATATGTCATGTTTACATGAATATAAATCTAATGCAACTATTATTCCCTTTATATTTGGAGCAATAACCACTGGAATATTGTCTGGAATAACAGTCTCAGCCTTTATTTGAGCTGTTTCTCTTCATTCTCCATAAATCACACTTGCAACTTTAACAAGTGCATGCCTTCCACAGACAACTGAGAAGAACAATAGACACAATGCAAGAACACTCACAAGACATGATGTATTACAGCAGGGTCCATCACTACAATGAGCTCCATTAGAAAGAGAGCACTTCTTACAACAGTCTGCATAGCATTCCTGAAGAAAATAAAGTGATCTTTTTAATTTTTCATTTGAAATATTTTTTCCAAATCTTTCCAACCAACTACCATGTACCAGCAGACAAAAGATTCACTTTAGCACTGATGATTTGAAATTACCAGCTGAAAATATCCTTTGCAATGCTCAAATAGTAAAGTAAGGGGAAAACGGTGACATACGCACTATAGTAATAAGTAGATTCATACTTTCCGAAGCCTCTACACAGGTGGGGAATAGCCCATTCCAATGCATGCTGTGTAGTCAAATTGCATTAAATGCAGAAAAACAATTAAGAAAACTAATTACGTGTGTAACTATAGTTAATTATTAGAACTAGGCCTCAAGGCTACAGGTCAGATTTTTGAAAAAAAAAAAAAAAAAAAAAATTCTACAAATATTTCTACATTAGAGAATAAAACAATACTGTACTCATTGTCTGAACAAAGACACATATCTCCAAAACACTGATGAGGAACCTAACACTCCAGGCACAATATCCAGGAAAAGGAAAAGGGTAAACATTTCTATAGCGCGATGCAAAATATGCTAGGAAACAGTAACTCCTTTTCATTAAAATGACAGGAAGGCTGTTCTGAGTATAGACTCTACCTCTGCACTCATTCTCACTGGAAAAAAATATTTTAACAGTCCTTTAATTAATTTGTTCCATAGCAAAAGGCAAAACAGATTAATTTCCATAACCCTTCCCCGTCTCTTACCAATCATATAAGTTATCTTAATGTATTTTGTGAGGCCGACTTGTGGAATAAGATATAAGAACTCTACTTGCCATTCGGAAACCACAGTCACATTCTTCTCCTGCTTCTACGTATCCATTTCCACACTCAGTAGTTTCAAAGAGCTGAAAGCAAAAGAGCACGCCCCAAACCCCCGGCCCCAAAAGTAAGAATAAAAATAGTATCAAATGACTTTTCTGTCATACACAGCCCGTCTCTGCAATGCTACAGACACATTCTCACAGAGAATAATATATCCCTTGCTACAGTGATAGGGCATGCTGCATGGCTTTCAAGTGCAGCTAGTCAGAATTGTGCAGACATTAAATACGTACAGCTAAACCACCTGACTGCTAGCCCCCTTTAAGGGAATATTCACCCCAGAAA